>NW_004444057.1:6276074-6328238 GCF_000243295.1 Trichechus manatus latirostris | reverse complement strand
AGCAAGTTTCAGAGTCTCTTCTGACATCCATTTTGGTCTTTTCTTTCTTTCCTGTCTTTTTAATGACCTCTTGCTTTCTTCATGTATGATGTCCTTGAAGTCACTGCACAACTCATCTAGTCTTAGGTCATTATTGTTCAATGTGTCAAATCTATGCTTGAGATGGTCTCTAAATTCAGGTGGGATATACTCAAGGTCATACTTTGGCTCTTGTGGACTTGTTTTAATTTTCTTCAGCTTCCACCTGAACTAGCATATGAGCAATCGATGCCCTGTTGTGACTGATGACATCGAGCTTCTCCATCATTTCTTTCCACAGATGTAGTTGATTTGATTCCTATGTATTCCATCTGGCAATGTCCATTTATGTTGCAAAAAGGTATTTCCAATGAAAAAGTTGTCGGTCTTGCAAAATTCCATCATGCAATCTCCAGCATTGTTTCTATCACGAAGGCCATATTTTCCAACTACAGATCCTTCTTCTTTGTTTCCAACTTTCGCATTTCAATCACCAGTAGTAATTATCAACACATCGTGATTGTATGTTTGATCAATTTCAGACTGCAGAAGTTGGTTAAAGTCTTCAATTTATTAAAAGTATGTTAATAAACATACTTTAACACAATTAAAAACAATGAGAGAAAATTATTGAACCTAAAGCAAATCTAGAAAGCAATTACCTAAGAACTTGACATCTTCTTTCACAAAATAAGATTAGGTAGTAGTTTCAAGATGAGATTTAAGCCTAATTGTTATTCCTATGAGGTTGGGTTTTTTTTTTTTTTTTTTAATTGCCTATGTATATGGACAAAGACATTTCATTTTTTCAATTATAACTCTTTTAATCTAGGATATATTATTTAAAAAAAAATACATAGTATGTTTCTTTAAACTCTGTTAGCTATGCCAGGTAAAAAAGAATCTATCCTGTTTGTAAGGCCCTCCAAAGTAAATTACACAGTTCTCTGTAACTTGTCCCTTGGCTCATCAATCCTCAAGAGTAAGGAAAATCTTCATTCCATGTAAGCCAAATCCGTTATCCTGTAATGTAATCCTTTTCCTCCTGTCTTCTTCAGGGTGTAGACAATCTAGTTCATCGCCGTTCTCTATATTATAAATGATCTTATTTCTTCCGAAACATAAATGATTCTTTGGCCCTGCTCTTTTCTAGACTGAAGACTAAAACCTCAATACTTTAAAATTGTTTTCAAAGAGCTTATTCAATTTTCACTCATCATCTTCTCTGAACCCTCTCTAATTTTTAAACTAGTTTGTAATATCAGATAACTTTTAAACTATTCTGCAATATCAGGTGACTTCCATGTCTCTCTCAATTTCAGGAACCCTCAGATATTCAATTAAATATCTGTCTTCTGCTTATGTATAATAGAGGATTAGTTGATTGACACAAAAAGCAATTTTAGCTAATAAAATTACCTTGATAAGGACATCAAGATAGAGTCAAGAGAGTATTAAAACATCGTGATGAGTTAGTGACGAGTTCCTTTCCCCACTATGATAAGAGTGGGTCCGAGCACATACGTTGTACAAAACATGTTTTATAACAACAGGAGAGTGGTGGGAAGAAATACAGGCACTGAAGGGACAGAACTGATCTCTCCTTCCAACCCACTGCCGCATCTCATTCAACAACTTCTCTCCCAGCAGAGCAGCCAGACACAGACCAGCTCTATTTTCCTGGGATTTGACCAAAAAACAAAAAAGCCCTCAATGCATCTCCTCATGGTAGAAATAAGTTTATAGAAGAAATTGATAACTATCAGCACAGACAGGGTTTCAAGCTTTAAAGAAGTATTATTAATGCTGACATGGTTAATTTCCTGGCTACATCTAAGCACTGTGGCATGCTTTGAAGTGACTGCTTCCCCTCTTTGGGCTTTATTTTCCTAAGGGCCACTGATACACGGACATCACAATGTGAACACTGTGCATCAACATGGGCTGTGCTGGGGGAAAAACCACATACACAAGTTTACAGACAAATAGGCAGGAAGTAGATCAAGTAGGACACAGAAGCCTGGGCTGAATTTGAGAATCACTGTGATTTCCTTTTCTTTCTTCATTTGTCATATTTAACTACTTCAGTACACTCATTTTTAAACCCATCCCAGTGAGTTACACAGTTTATCAAACAAAAGCCATGTTTCTTCCCTGACTACTACCAGTCCAAGGGTAGGTTGACTTTGTCTAGACAAGAGGCAGAAATTGTTCCTTATGTTTAGTGCAGAGCTAGACCATTATCCTGAATTCAAGCGCTGTGTTTGGAGAGATGGTATGGAGAGTCTGAACTCTGACAACTTTTACTGAACACCTCACTCTAACCTCAAGGGGTGAGTGTTTCACTCTTCAAGAGAAAGACACTGGTTAGTTACTCCCACTGACAACTTGGAAAAAAATGTAATTAACATGGAAATAGCTTGAGTATCCTAAAAAGGAAAAAAGGCTAAAAAAACAAAATTTTGTTTCAGATTAAATTGAAAAGAACCCAAATGCTAGTGGGCAAGTGATGACTCATTTTCAGCTCCTGGTTTCAGCTCTTGTTGTGTTAACAGCTGGAAATGGGCTATCAGATGCAAGGTGCCCAGATTCACGCAGATGTTTCAGGATATAGCTTAATGAGGTTCTCAGACAGACACAGACAGCTTACTCTAATAAACTTGCATAATAAGTTGGAAATAAAAGGAATTTTTAAACTATTCTATAATATCGGAAGAACTATACAACCTATGCTCCAATCTTTAGTGTATGATACAAAGAAAACTGGTAGAGCACTGGATCCTCCCAAGACAACAGACTCCCCCGGAACCCTTATGGCTATAGCTTCCAATGACCCCAGTAATCACGGTTACATTCATGGACTGGGTACTTTAATTCATTCAGCTAATATCTCTAAAGTACCTACACCACGTGCCTTTAGGTGCTAGGCCTGGAATTCAAAGGAGAGCAATAGCGTATGTATGTCTCTAGAAGCTTACAGTTTAATGGCAGAGGCATCAAGATAGTAGGCAATAAAATACCACGTAATAAGCAGAAAGGTAAGGATAAGGTAAAATGGAAAACATGGAAATGATACTTAACCAGTGTTAAGTTAAACAAGCTGGAAGCTTCCCAGCTAAAGGGACATTTAAGTTGGGACCTAAAGGTAGCATGTGACATCTTCAGGTAAAAGGTAGAATATTTATATGTAGGAAGAGGGGGTGCAGACAAGAGGGGTTTGCAGAAGGTATTACACTCAGAGAGAATGGTACATGCAACAGCCAAAAGGTTTTAAGTAGTAAATGCTCCATGAATGCCTCCTTGGGCTTCTATGCTATCGCATCATGGTCATTTACCATCTTTCTTAGCTATGTGCAAAACAAAAAGAAGTATAGAAATAAGTAGATACGGAGAGATATTAGACATGTCCTCTCCTTCTATCAGTCCTCCCCAGTCTTCCAAACTTAGCCACGAAATCTCTTTCCTTCAGGTAGATTTTTCAGACCCAATTTGAGATGCTCTCTGAAAACAGCAGTATCTATTGTCCATGTCACTCACTTTGCACTTAGATCACAATTTTTGTTTGTCTTGTTTCACACCTCCCCAGCAAAACTGAATTTCATTAATCCTAACGTGCATTGACCTCTTTCTGGATCTTAGCAGTTGTCAGCGGCAGGTTTTTGTACAACCACGTCACGACAGTTACCTGGCTGACAATGACGGTTAAATGCATTCTGATTTCAGGGAAGTTAAACTGTGGAAAACTGTGCACCCTAGAATCATGAAGTAGGGTAATAATAATGATGATCACCTCTCCCTTTATGTGGAAACCAGCACTCATACACTACTATGGGAGGGTAGATTACCATATCCTTGTTAGAGATTAGTCTGTCAATGTGTATACCAAAAGCACTTGATTCAGAAATTTTTCTTTTAGGAATTTTTTTTCAAAAGAAAGAAGCACATATGCATGTAAAGACAATAACAATAGCTAACTCATTAATAATACTCAGTGTGCCTGCAGGCACTGTTGTTAAGTACTTTAGCTGGATTAACTCTCACAGTGACTCTATAAAGTAGGTACAGTTATTGTCCTCATTTTATAGATGAAGAAAGTGAGACACGGGTGACTTGCTCAAGTTTACACAGGGAGTAAAGGGTGAAGCAGAGACATCCTGACTCCAGAGTCTATGTACTAAACTACTATATTTTATTCCTTTCAACGCTACAAGGATGTTCTTCTCAGCTATGCTTATAATAAAAAAAAAAAACTGAAAACAACTTAATTTTCCAGTAACAAAGGATTAGTGAAAAATTTTTGGTACAATCATACAATTAAAATTGATCATACAGAAGAATAATGATCTGGAAAGATGTCTGCAGTAGTATAACTGAAAAAGTAGGTTTAAAAACAGTATACACCACATTATCCAATTTTATCAATACGTTGGAATGAACCAGGTGAAACTGTCATTTATTTATGTCAAAAATGGCCAAATATCAGCAACTGATATGGTGGAATCTAATATCTGGGGGAGGGAAGGAGGTGGCACGTGAGAAAAACATAGAGACAGACAGATACTGAAAGTTTCTACAGTTAAATAGCACCATTGGGTATTCTTGAGACTGTGTGTAATTTTTCTTTTATTCTTCTGATTTAACTAGATTTTCTAACTTTTCTAAAATAAACATGTATCCATTGGAGACCAAGAGAAAAACAAGAAGTAAGTTATTATTGTTTTTTTTAATGGTCCTATCTTCTAAGCTAACCAAAAGGTCTGCAATTCAAATCCACCAACCACTCCCTGGAAACCCTATGGGGCAGTTCTACTCTGTCCTGTGGAGTCGCTATGAGTCAGAATCGACCGACAGCAATGGGTTTTGGGACCTTCTAAGCACTTATATTGTGCCAGGTTCTGTGCTCCCTGCTTTACACATCTCTTTCCAGTCCTCGCAACAATTATGCTGAAGTGGGTATCATTCTCGCAGTTAGGAGGATATTTAGGACTCAAACATTTATGTAAAACATCCAAGGACACCAGGCTAGTAAGTGGTGGCATCAGTATTCAAACCCAAAACAGTCTGAAAAGAAAGGTCCAAGCACTTTTCACAAAACCATCCTGCTCCTGAGGTACTGAAATTATACATTTTGGTTAAATATAATATCCCATAATTATGTTTTTTGTCTAAGATGGTTAAGATGGGGCATTTTGACAGAGCAGCAAATGATAAAGACCTTATGCTGAGCAAGCCTATGGAGTCAGCCAATGACTTGCTATTTAGGGTTACTAAGAATAATTATTTCAGTAGTGAGAACATAGGACATTTCTCTAAAAATTAAACACCGTATTTTACGCAAATAACGGGCACATTATGCAGTTTTTTTGCAAACTGCACAACCCCCTCATGCGTTACTTTTCTAGGTGTGCTGTGTGTGTTATATGTGTATGTGCGTTATTTGCGTGGACATTCTATTTGTGAAAAAATACAGTAAAGGAAATGGTCAGACCTGGAGAGTTTCTAAAGTTGATAATGATTCTATGCAAAAAACAAAGCTAGAAAGTTCGCTGTGAAATAGCTTTAGGTGTACACCAACCTGAAAACTAGGCCCATGCTGTACCTGGCACAGGGTTACACTGAAGAAACATTTGGTGAATGAATGAAACTGAATGTGAATGTAGAGCCCTATAATCAATTTTCACAAGCAGAGAAACCTGTAAAACCATCATAATAATTCTGGCTGTATTATCCTTTCATAACTGCCTTAAATTCTCAGTCCAATTTTCCATGCCAAGGACAGGAGAAGCTAGAGGGAGTTCTCAGATAAATTGTGTTTCTAACATGCCAGGGCATTATTAGGGACATTATGCAAGCTGTTTTATCTAAACCGCACACCTCAACGAAACAAGTGTCATTATTCCAATATTCCGTGTGCTAAAATGGCCTCAGATGGTAATTTGTTCAAAGTTCCTTAGCGTGCAAGTGGCAAAAGTGAGGGTTCAGACCAAAACTGATCAGCGCCTCCAAAGCTCCACTCTTCTCCTGCACCACGCTGACCATCCAAATTACAATACCAGGTATCAGTGCAAACACAATCCCTGTGCAAATTAACTGCTTCTACCTAGTTTTCAAAAGGGAACATTGTAGAACAAAGCCTCACAGCTGTTCATCTGAGAAATAATACCTGTTTGCCTAAAATGACAGTTCCCAGGCTTTCAAGTGTTAGCAACGAGTCCATCAAAATTGCTTTGATAAGGAATATCCCAACATTTCCACAGTCACATGTGTATTGGCAAAAAAAAAAAAGACGCATTAAGAAGAGTCTGAACAAATGGAGATAGTCTAGTAATTTCTTGTCTTCATGTAGCTATAACAGACAAGGAAGGGAACAAAATTAGAGATAACAAATGCCAAATTGAGAGGTGCTCTGGAAAAGAAACAAGGGCATGTTAACACATGGTCTCATCCAAGTGATTCATTCAGGAAAAAAGAAAAAAAAAAAGATTACATCATTTTGCCCTTATAGCCTTCTTATAAAAATTCATCGATTACTAACTGGTTTAAGGAGTAGTGTAACCATTTAGCATTAGATGGCTGGGCCATGGCTGTTTACTAGTTAAGGAACCTTGGGTAAGTCCTTGACCTACCTTTGCTACACTTAATT
This sequence comes from Trichechus manatus latirostris, assembly GCF_000243295.1. Lineage (NCBI taxonomy): Eukaryota > Metazoa > Chordata > Mammalia > Sirenia > Trichechidae > Trichechus > Trichechus manatus. Next base: position 6,321,577 of record NW_004444057.1, on the reverse strand, counting down.
TTTTTCTTTGTAAAATGGGGTTGGTGGAACACGCTAATTCACAAAAAATTGCTTGTTGTTATGCTCTAGTAGCAGCAAAAATTTTATTCTGGGTCTTGCACATTGGAACATCCTACTCTAGAAAAAGAATACCCCAGAAAAACACCCTGCAGTTATATGTGAAGCTGGAATAACATGCCTGCCTTTGGTTTGTGTTATTTGTTTGTCTTGCATGAATCATTCATGCCAAAAAGGACAATATGGTTCTCACAATGTGAATTTCAAAAAACAAACTGCCTGGTAACTTTATAAAGGAAAAAAACAAGACCTGGTATCATATCTTTGATGTATTTTTATAAAGTCAGTTTGAAAAAGCTCAGGCCTGCAATGAAACCCAGCATTACCTTACATTCTATTCTTAATTGCCAATTAAAAACTGGATTTAGAAATTTTCTACTTGTTAAAGATTGTTTGTCCAGAGGTGTAGGGCTTGTACATGATGCCAAGAAATGTAGAGAAACTGAGAAACAAACACATGAATGTCTTGGTAATCTCCCTTGACATAAAGAAATGGAATGTCATGAATAAAATCTTAAGAATCTTGCCAGTTTAGTAGGCACTACATAATCCCATGGAGTGCTGGTGTCACAGTGGTTAAGAGCTTGGCTGCTAACCAAAAGGTCGGCAGTTCGAATCCACCAGCTGCTTCTTGCTATGAGTCGGAATCAACTTGACGGCAATGGGTTAAATAATCCTATTGGCTTGATGTGCCTTAGTTTATCTATACTCATACTTCACCAACCAAACAGAAAAAAAACAGTTGCCATGGAATCAATTCCAACTCGGAGGTGCGTCTGGGTGGACTCGAACCACCAACCTTCCAGTTAGTAGCTGAGCTCTTAACCGTTTGCACCATCCAGAGAAAGATCACTGAAGAAGCCTTGAAAACACATTTTGTAGTATAAAATGCTTCTTTAAAGTGACTGGTTCTGGACCATAGAGAGAACAGAAGTGCCCGGTTCTGTGTACCTGTGTTAGGTCTAAACAAACCCTGTTGTTAGCTGCTGTCGAGTCGATTCCAACTCACAGCGACCCCGTGCGTGAGAGTAGAATTGCTGTATAGGGTTTTCAAAGCTATGATCTTTCAGAAGATCGCAGGACCTGTCTTCTGAGGCACCTCTAGGTAGGTTCAAACCTTGCAGCTAGTAGTTGAGTGCTTAACCATTTGCACCACCCAGGGGCTCCAAACAACCCTAAACAGGTCAGAGTTTTTTGTCTTGATTTAGTACCTCGGGGATCTAAGAAGTCTAACAGTAGAAGTATGTGGAGTTCAAGAATTTTGGGATACATCTCCACCAGATCCTTACTACGAGATAACACATTAAATCTTGGAACTCACGTCAATAATGGAGAAGGTGATATCAGCTTATAAGACATAACTAACCTCACCAGGGTGGCTATTGAAGTAACTAGGCTGTAAGTGCCCTTAACATATAAATGTCAAGTGTCTATTAGGATACCTCAAAGTGCTGTACTGAACTAAAAAAGGTATTTTTATACAGAGTTTTGCCATCACATTCTCCATTGATTTTAAACACAGGCAAATTCAAATCTATGAGAGAAATCAATAGGGAGAAAAAGCCAACCCTTCATATTCTAACATATATGCAAAGTACAAATAAGTCACTTTTAAGAGAACATCTCTACCGAGTGAGCATCTTTTAGAAGAGGCCAAAATAAATTTCCCTTGTCTCAAAGGATAGAAAAACTCTGTTCTTCCTGAAACATACACCCTTTCTTCTTAAGCCTTGTGTTCCCTCAGGGTCTTTTATTTATCTCCCTGTGATTTCATTCCTTGCGCTGCAGGCTAACAAGGCTGTGGTGTATCATTCGCTTTGTTAAGGTAGAAGAAAAGATCCTCACTGAAAACATCAAGCGCGTTAAAAATAAAACAGCTTTGTAAAGCTTCTCCCTCCATGAAGAAGAACAATAAAAATGTATTTTCCAGATCCTCTGAAAGCACTAAAATCCCATGTCCTTCACATGTCAAAAAACCCTCTGAAGAGCTGACAGAGTGCCAACAGTCACCATGGATAACAACCAGTGCTGTCCATATTAATTTTATTCGGTGGCCGAGAGAGAGCCTTTATTTTTCTTTAAAAAAAAAAAAAAGTTTGTTAAATGAATTTGCAAAATATGAACTGCCAGTGTTTAACGTCAATGTATGCTTACTTCAAATCATGAACTGGAAAAAAAGGTGTGATATGTTTATTCTTTAATGCATCTAAATATATATATTGATGTCTATCTGTGAGAACATATCAATGACCCTACTCACAGTTCAGAAAAAAATCTCAAGGATATAAATTTTAGGTAGGAATTAAGTAAGGGATTTGGGGGAATTACATTTATTCACTGAAGTCAAAAGAATAATAACCTTGAGAACCATTACAGAATGTCTTGCTTTATAAAGCATTGTCATATTTTCATTCTTTTACTCATTCATTAAAAAATTATTAAGGGGTCTTAAAAGCCAGGGTCAGCAAAAAAGAGGAAGACCATCAACTAGATGGACTGACACAGTGGCTGCAACAATGGGCTCAAGCATAGCAACGATTGTGAGCATGGTGCAGTATAGGGCAGTGTTTCCTTCTGTTCATAGGGTTGCTATGAGTCAGCACCGACTCAACAGCACCTAACAACAACAACAAAAGCCTGTGAGCAGCTATCTAAGATACTCCACTGGTCTCACCTCTTCGGGAGCAAGGGATAATGAAGAAAACTAAAGATACAAGGGAAAGATTAGTCTAGAGGACTAATGGACCATACCTACCATGGCCTCCACCAGACTGAATCCAGTACAACTAGACGGTGCCCGGCTACCACCACTGACTGTTCTGACAGGGATCATAACAGAAGGTCCCGGACAGAGCTGGAGAAAAATGTAGAACAAAATTCTAACTCACAAAAAAAAACCGGACTTACTGGCCTGACAGAAACTGGAGAAACCCCGAGAATTTGGCCCCTAGACACCCTTTTAGCTCAGTAATGAAGTCACTCCCCAGATTCACCCTTCAGCCAAAGATTAGACAGGCCCATAAAACAAAACGAGACTAAAGGGGCACAACAGCCCAGGGACAAGGACTAGAAGGCAGGAGGGGCAGGAAAGCTGGTAATAGGGAACCCAAGGCAAGAAGGAAGAGTGTTGACATGTCGTGGGGTTGTTAACCAATGTCATAAAACAATATGTGTACTATCTGTTTAATGACAAACTAGTTTGTTCTGTAAACCTTCATCTAAAGTACAATAAAAAAGAAAATATAAAAAAAAATTATTAAGCAGCTTCTAAGGCTACTAAGTTCTGTTTATTGAGCATGATCCACTTGCTTAATTAAGACATGTTCTATAGGCAAAATTTCTTAATCTAATGGAAGCGACAGGCTGGCAATGAGATTTATCACAAACAAATGTACCAAGTGTTATAGTGCACAGCTGCATGGGGTGCTATAGGAACACATAGGACCTATGCCAACTGTGCCCTTGGGCAGAGAAAAGAAAGAGGAGCAGCAAGTTTCCCTAGAGGAGGTGGTGTTTCAGGTGAATATTGGAGGATACGTACTCAAGATCACCATTACACAAATGCTCATTATCTTCATCTTAGTTGTGCAAGGCTGAAGGGCAGACACTTTAACTAATTGGCTCTAAAATCCCACAGTAAGAAAACCAGTCCTAGGACACTCAATGCTAACTGAAAGACTTAATATAATTTTTTTTGAGAAAAAAATTGAAACTACATGAGGCTAAACCTAATACTATGAGTTATGACTTTACAGATAAAGGTGAAATCCCTTTGGTCGTCTTTGTGCCTGGTTCCCAATTCTTTTCCCTGTCATGAATTTAACGTGTATCCTTTTAGTCTATGTGTGTTGTGTATTCATGAATGATACATAAACCCAATGCCGATGAGTCAATTCCAACTCATAGCGACCCTGTAGGACAGGCTAGAACTGCCCTATAGGGTTTTCAAGATTCTGTAATCTTTATGGAAGCAGACTACCACATCTTTCTCCCATGGAGTGGCTGGCAGTTGGCAGCCGAGCGCTTTACCACTGCACCACCAGGGCTCCTTGAACAATATATTGTCTTATGTATTTATTAGTTTTACATAAAATGTATATATCATCCAACACCGATTCCTGATAAAAACTCTCAATAGAATAGGTATAGAAGGGAATTTCTCAACATAATAAAGGGCATCTATGCAAAACCAGCAGCCAACGTCATTCTTAATGGTGAGAGGCTGAAAACACTCCCCTTGAGAACAGGAGCAAGACAAGGATGCCCTTTATCTCCACTCCTACTTAACATTGTGCTGGAAGTCCTAGCTCGAGCAATAAGGCAAGAAAAAGAAATAAAGGGCATCCAAATTGGTAATGAAGAAGTTAAACTGTCCCTGTTTGTGGATGATGTGATACTATACATAGAAAACCTGAAGACTCCACGAGAAAACTACTGGAACTAATAGAAAGATTCAGCAGAGTAGCAGGATATAAGATAAACGTACAAAAATCAGCTGGATTCCTATACACCAATAAGGAGAACGATGAAAAGGAAATCAGGAAAGCAATACCATTTACAATAGCTCCTAAAAAAATAAAATATTTAGGAATAAATCTAACCAGGAAGTAAAAGACCTATACAAAGAAAACTACAAAACACTACTGCAAGAAGCCCAAAGGGATTTACATCAATGGAAAAACATACCATGCTCATGGATAGGTAGACTCAACATAGTGAAAATGATAATTCTACCCAAAGCAATTTACAAATACAATGCAATCCCAATCCAAAATACCACAACATTCTTTAAAGAGATGGAGGAATTAATCATTAACTTTTTATGGAAAGGGAAGAAGCCCCAGATTAAGTAAAGCTCTATTGAAGAAGAAGAATAAAGTAGGAGGACTCGCACTACCCGACTTCAGAACCTACTGAACAGCTACGGTAGTCAAAACAGCCTGGTACTGGTACAACGACAGATGCATTGACCAATGGAACAAAATAGAGAACCCAGATGTAAATCCATCCATCTGCGGTCACCTGATCTTCAACCAGGGCCCAGAGTCCATCAAATGGGGAAAAGATAGTCTTTTTAACAAATGGTGCTGGCAAAACTGGATGTCTATCTGCAAAAAAGTGAAACAGGACCCATACCTCACACCATACACAAAAACTAATTCAATTTGGATCACAGACCTAAATATAAAGCCAAAAAACTATAAAGTTCATAGAAGAAAAAATGGGATCAATGCTAGAGGCCCTAATGCATGGCATTAACAGGATACAAACCATAACCAACACCACCCAAACCCCAGATGATAAGACAGATTACCGGGATCTTCTAAAAATGAAACATTTATGCTGATCAAAAGACTTCCCCAAAAGAGTAAAAAGAGAACCTACAGGAAAAAATTTTTGGACATTACAATTCAGACAAAGGTCTAATCTCTAAAATCTATAAGAAAATCCAACACCTCTACAACAAAAAGACAAATAATCCTATTAAAAAATGGGCAAAGGAAATGAACAGACACTTCACCAAAGAAGACATTCAAGCGGCCAACACAGACACATGAGGAAATGCTCACGATCACTAGCCATTAGAGAAATGCAAATTAAAATCACAATGAGATATGATTTCACCCCAGCATCACGGGCATGAATCAAAAACACTGGAAATAAAAAACGTGGGAGACGCTGCAGGGAGATCAGAACTCTTATGCACTGCTGGTGGGAATGCAAAATGATACAACCATTTTGGAAAATGATATGGTGCTTCCTTAGAAAGCCAGAAATAGAAATACCATACGATCCAGCAATCTCACTCCTAGGAATATATCCTAGAGAAATAAGAGCCATTACACAGACATATGTACACCCATGTTCATGGCAGCATTGTTCACAACAGCAAAAAGATGAAACAACCTAGATGCCCATCAACAGATGAATGTATAAAGAAACTATGGTACATACACACAGTGGAGTATTATGCAAAGATAAGGAACAATGATGAACCTGTGAAGCATCTCATAACCTGGATGAAACTGGAGGACATTATGCTGAGTGAAATAAGTCAATCACAAAAGGACAAATATTGTATGTGACCTCTACTGTAAAAACTCATGAAAAGTTTACACACATAAAGAAACAATCTTTGCTGGTTACCAGGGATGGGGGTGGGGGTACTAAATAGACAATAGATAAGTGGTAACTTTGGTGAAGGGTAAGACAGTACACAATTCTGGGGAAGCCAGCACAACTTGTACAAGGCAAGGTCATGGAAGCTCCATAGACACATCCAAATGCTCTGAGGGTCTGAATTGCTGGGAGGAGAGCTGTGGGGACCATGGTCTCGGGGACATCTAGCTCAACTGGCATAAAACAGTTTATAAAGACAATGTTCTACAGTCTACCTGGGTGAGTAGCATCTGGGGTCTTAAAAGCCTGGAGTAGCTGTCTAATATACTCCACTGGTCTCACCCCTCCAGAAGCAAGGGAGAATGAAGAGAACAATGCACAAGGAAAAGATTAGTCCAAAGGATTAATGGACCAAATCTACCACAGCCTCCACCAGATTGAGTCCAGTACAGCTAGATGGTGCCTGGCTACCACCACTGACTGCTCTGACCGTAATCACAGCATAGGGTCCTGGACAGAGCTGGAGAAGGATGTAGAACAAAATTCTAACTAAAAAAAAATAGACCAGATTTACCGGCCTGACAGACTGGAGAAACCCCGAGAGTATGGCCCCCAGATACCCTTTTAGCTCAGTGGTGAAGTAACTCCCAAGGTTCACCGTTCAGCTGGGGATTGGACAGCCTCATAAAACAAAACGGGACTAATGAGGCACAACAGTCCAGGGACAAGGACTAGAAGGCAAAAGGGGACAGGAAAGCTGCTGATAGGGAACCCAAGGTTGAGAAGGGACAGTGTTGACATGTCATGGGGTTGTTAACCATTGTCATAGGGCAACATGTGTACTGTTTAACGAGAGACTATTTGTTCTGTAAACCTTCATCTAAGGTACAAAGAAAAAAAAAAAGAATTTATCTATATGAGATCAAATTGACAACAGCAACTCAGAAGGTTTGATGGGAAGCCTAGGGGGCAGTGAGGTGAAGATAATGGTGATGGAATAATTTGAGAATAGCAGCACAACTGGAAGAATGTAATCGATGTCACTGAATTGTGCATGTAAAAACTTTTGAAATGGTGTAACTTTGGCTATGTATATTTTCACCAAAAAAAAGGCCCCAAGGTCGAGAAGGGAGAGTGTTGACATGTTGTGGGGTTATTAACCAATGTCATAAAACAATATGTGTACTGACTGTTAAATGAGAAACTATTTGTTCTGTAAACCTTCATCTAAAGTACAAAAAAAAAAAATTTAAATTGAAAAAAGGTGAAAAAAATGTATATGTCACTGCATCTAGTTATCACTTGATACAATGAAACTAGTATGTATTTTATGTATTTATATTGATGCATTTTCTAACATAGTGGGATGTTCTATAATAGTTTATGGGAGTGAACTACTATATAGCATTCCACTATCTTAAAAGCTCCCAATAGATTTACCCATTCCCATATTCATAACCATTTTTGTTGTTTGTAAATTTTCCCTATTACAAAGATGCAAAGAGTTTATGTATGCAAGTGTTCTCCAAGCATATACTTGAGTTATACCAAAGTAGAGATGAAATTGCTATACCGTATAGTATATGCACTTTAAAATGTTACTCTGAGAGACAGCCAAATGGATCTTTAAAGGTACTCTACCAATTTACCCTCATGGGAGTGATATATGGAAGCTTCTTTACACATCCTCTCCAATACCTGATATTATCAAACTTTTTAACTTTTGCCAATCTGATGGTGAGAAAGTTCCTTTATTCTGGACTTCCCTGGTTATTGCAAAGATAAGTATATTCTCATATGTTTATTGGCTAAGAAGGCGTCCTTTTCTCCGAATCACCTCATTATATCCTTTGCCTATTCTAAAATTGAGTTGTCTTTTTCTTATTGATTTGTGGAGTTCTTTACTTACTCTGTATAATAATCATTTATCTGTTTTATATGTCGCAAAAATCTTTTCCTGGTCTCTTGCTTATCTTTTAACTTTGCTTATGCTATCTTCTGTCTTAAAGATGTTTTTTAACTTTGATTGGTCTAAATAGTTTAAGAACTAATTTACAACATGGATAAATCTGGCTTATGTAATACTAATCTTACAATATAAGGGTTTTTTTAGTAGCTAATTTTCTTTAACATATGAATAAAAATTCTCAGTTATATATTAGCATTGAGTTCAAATCAATTCCATTAAAATTTAAACTTTCTTTGAAAGTTATTCTGCTAGTTTTTAGCAATATTAGTGAGTAGTTAAATCATAAGTTTTCACTGAATTTTAAGATGATACCATTCATTTATGGTACAAGAGCTATACGCTCTTAAAACCTCTACTATTTGCCCTACTAGAATAGTCTTTGTAACTAGGATACATATTATATTTCTATTACTTTCTAGCTTTTATTATTTCTATATATCATCAAACAGGCTTGATTTGCTCCAGGTTATAGGAACAAATGTTAAAACACTAAAATCAACTAGATTTTCAATGAATTGGATACTTTAAAGGATGAATTAAAAGAAGGAAAAAAAAGAGAGACTGATTAGTTTCTTTTCTTAGTTTGCAGTATTTAAAAAAATTTTCTTTGACACTATCCCAAACAATAAGAAATCAGATATAGCCATGAAAGATACTGGATTGTAAGATAAATGAGAACACCTTATTTCAGCCAATTAACAACATGACCCCATGGGACAAGATGTAAGTGGCTCTACTCAAACTGAGTATGAGTCTAGACTACAGAGGAGGGCAGCCTGTGAGTCCACAGGACCACCTAATGCATATCATTATTGCACTCTAACCAAAGCAGCCAGGAAGCAGACAGAAAATGGTTCTTGTATGTTTATATGAAAGAAATAATAAAGATTTATGATCTAATATTTCTGTTCCCAGTATGAACTGGGCCACATTATTTCTTGCTATTTATGTGATGGAAAGGGAGGCCAAAAAGGTTAATGAAATTCTATTCATTTCTGTGTGATTTGAAATCATCTGAATTCTCCCTTTCTTTGCCTAGTGTCTTACTGTTCATACTCCATGTTGGTACAAATTAACAGCTACATTCTATATTGGCATAAATTTTCCACTTTGAGAAATAATATACAAAGGCTTAGATGGCAAAATTGTTAAGCATTCTCCATTCACATAAGGACTGATTTTCAAGGAACTTTCTTAATCGTGAGGGCACCATTTCAGATCAGAGATCAAATCTCCATATTAGTAATAACTTTAATGCTTAAACTTAAACCTTTTCACTCTTGAGGGTGAGGAGCTCCCAGGTCCACACATTTTCTCAGAGTTTATGGAAATCACATCTAGTACATCTTGTCTGGCTTCTACAGTTGCATTGCAGCCAAGTCACCAAGGATGAACGATTCTACATTGCACATAGCCAAGGTCAATTCTGAGGCTACAGGAGCCTGGCTATCTTAAGAAAGGATTTCAGGCCATGTCCTTTCTCTAGAAAACCTGTGGCCACTCCCTTCTTAACTTCACAGGGTGCTTGGCCTATGTATTTGTAACCATACTTCAAGTCCTCTGTTAAACTGAAAGCACCTTGAAAGAAGAGTCAGCTTCTTGCTCATCTCTCACATCTGATGTTTCTATCCCTTATTGCTCCTAGCACATTTATGCCTTCATTCCTTCTTTCCATAAATATTTATTGAGCTTCTACCTTGTACTCAGCACTGTGCTAGACATTAAGGATACAGCAGGGAATAAAACAGACACAATTCATGTTTTTAGTGACCTTATATCCTGGGTGGTAAGACAGACAATAAACAAGTAAGCAAATATTTTCAGACAGTGCTTTAAGAAAAGTTAAAAAGGAGACGCAATGGAGAGTAATGCGAGCATGTTCTATATATGGAGGTCAAGGAAAGACTCTATGGTGGTGACAGTTAGGCTGAGATCAAATTGACATAAAGAAGCCAGCCATGTAACGATCCAGGGAGAAGAGTATTTCAGGCAGAGGAAATATTTAAGTGCAAGGCAAGAATGAAACTAGCATGTTCAAGAAAAGGAAGGCTGAGGCTGAGTAGAGTGACACCAGGAAAGGCAGTGGAGTGAGAAGTACTCAGGAGATAGAGAAGGACAGATCATTGAGAGCTTGGTGAATTGCAGTCAGGGCCCTGGAGTTAATTCTAACCATAATGGGAAACACTGGGGAGTTTTAAGAAAGGGAACACTATGCCCTGGAGTACATTTTTAAAAGATCATTCTGGCCTCAATACAGAGTCGGGCCAGAGGAGAAGCAAGAAAACCAGCAAGGAGTTTATTGAGATTGCCATTTAAAAAAAAAAAACGGCTTGGATCTGAGGGGTAGCAGAAGAAATAGTGAGAAGAGTTTAGATTTAGTTTTATTTTGGAGGTGAGCCAACAAGATTTGCCAATGAATGGATGTGGAGGAATACTGTACAAAGTAAAAGAAAAAAATTGATAAATGATGTGGTGCAGAGTTAAATAACACGACAGCTCATCCTTGTCTTCACAGCCATGGACTAGCATGAATAGTACAAATGTTTACAGTATTCTCACTATGCCAGAAGCAATATAAACCAGACATGAGATGGTCTAGTAAGGACATCTGTGGTCAGAGATTGTAAATACTACAAAAAACTGCACCAGAGCTGGAGAATCTTCTGCTAACGAAGGGTGTGGCTGTAAGACAAGAAGAGATGGCCACAAAGAGCTGCCCCATCTACTGCCCAATCAAAAGGCCAGACTTTGCACAAAGAAGTGTGGTGGAAGCTAGGCTTGTCACACCAGGAACTACAAACAAGTACCATTTCCTGAGCAGTTGTCAGGCACAGTGCTGAGCACTTACAGCTATTGTATCATTTAATCCTCACAAAATTTATGAAGAAGATACTCCTATCCTTATTTTAAGCATGAGGAAACTGAGGCACAGAAACAGCAAAGAAAGGAGAGCAGCTAGGACAATGGCTAATTCTAATACGAAGGTGAAGGTGGATGATGGCGGTTTTCTGCCCCTCCAGAAAGTGGGCATGTACAGCCCCAATTAAGCTCCTTCAGAAAGGCAAAATCAACAGCTCCTGTTTGGGGCCACTATCAAAATATTCAGATGGTCCATTATCAATGAACCTTCCTTCTGGGCAGTTCTGATGAGTCATTTAAGCTCAATCCTTCCCACCTATCATCCATGTCCTGCCCCTCGCTCCAGTGAACTCAAATGATCTACTCTTATTCTTCCTGCCCTATCAACCTGACTTCTAAATTAATCCTGACAGTGGGATGGATATGTTAAGGGCTTGCTGCGAGGATGAGCCTCCAAGGGTCTTCTCTTTTCAGACAGCATCGATCTGTCTATTGTGTCCAGTCAATAAACCTTTATGTCAGACCTGGCTAGGGAATACGTCTGCTTTTGTGCCTTACTATTTCTGATTTGTCATGGCCTTCAAATGGATTTCCTCATTTGAATATCCTGCAGGCAAAGTCTTATTACTTACTCCATGCTGCACAGAGTGCTTGTTTTCTGTAAAAGGTTATCAGTGTTCTTTACGTTGTCCCTGACAGTGTTGGGGCTAGTCTTGCCTCTTAGGCATATTTTACCTACTTTCAAGTACATTTGGCCAGAAACATTATTGGTAACTAAATAAAACCCCAGTTTGGATTTTCTAGGCCAAATTAATTTCCATTTGAGCCGCCTTTTGGTACTAGTGTCAAAAGCAAAGAGCTTGGGGAACAATCATTTAAAAACTATTTGCTGGCTGATATCTGATTTAGGATGCTCCCATTTGTTTTGGATATGCCCTATAGCCATAGGAGAAATAAATTTTGCTTTAGACATTTAGAAATTATAAATATGGTTGTATAGGTTAAGAAAACAAATGTGCTATTGCTACCTATATAAAAGGTTTACAAGGTTTCCAACACAAAGAAAGATCTCAGGAATTGCAAATAAATGTTTATCAGAGTAAATCATACATAGAATCACAGGCTTGAAAGAAATTGTAAATATAAGTTGGCCCAACATTTTTAATATTACAAATGAGGAAAGTCTAGATTGGTACTATTACAAATTCATCATCTCTAATACTAGTGTGCCCTCAATATCTTAGGAAATTCATTTCAATATTGTTGGGTGTTGTCAGCCCCTGCCTCCTGCTCCCATTCCCCTCAGTGGCGCTGACCCTTGTTACTTTCACTAACCCTCCTTTCCAACTTCAGGAGGTGCCATACCTTACTTGTTATGGATTGCATTGTGTCCCCCAAAAGTATGCGTCAGATTGGCTAGGCCATGATTCCCGGTATTGTGTGATTGTCCACCATTTGTCATCAGATGTGATTTTCCTATGTGCTGTAAATCCTTCCTCTATGATGTTAATGAGGCAGGATTAGAGGCAGTTATGTTAATGAAACAGGACTCAATCTACAAGATTAGGTTGCACCTTGAGTCAATCTCTTTTGAGATATAAAAGAGAAGCGATCAGAGAGACAGAAGGACCTTATACCACTAAGAAAGTAATGACAGGAGCAGAGTGCATCCTTTGGATCCAGAGTCCCTGCACTGAGAAGCTTCTAGACTAGGGGAAGATTGATGACAAGGACCTTCCTCCAGAGCTGACAGAGAGAGAAAGCCTTTCCCTGGAGCTGGCTCCTAGAATTCGGACTTGCAGACTACTAGACTGAGAGAATAAGTTTGTTTGTTAAAGCCATCCACTTGTGGTATTTCTGTTATAGCAACACTAGACAGCTAAGTCATTTGTGTTTACAATTATTGGCTCTGAGTGAGATAAGAGTCTGCCTCTACCATCTACTAGATACAGAAACTTGGGCAAATCATTTCATTTATTTTTGCCTCCATGTCCTCATCTATAAACTAGAAATAATAATCATAACTATCTTAGAGTCTTTTGTGAGCATCAAATGAGGAAATTCTTGCAAAATCCTTACAATGGTGCTTGACACATACAAAGTGCTCAATAAAGGAAAGCTATTACTATCATCAGCAGCAGCAACATGACCCAACTTCTGCCCCCCTTAGTATCAGCAGATTATCTTTCCTTCAGTTTACCAAGAGAAGAAAGGTCATCAAATATAAGCTCCCTCAGATTCTCCATTGCATTGCACACTAGCATACTAGAAACCTGTCACTCTGTCTTCCTATCTACACCCCCTCCTGCCAATCTATCTTCCCTCATTCTGTCAGGAATGGAAAGTTTTTCTTCTTGCTAATGCCTCCATTTGTGCCCCGAATGCCATCCAATCTCCCAACTGTCTTCTTAGGAGCCTTGTCCCCTCAATTAAATGATCCTCTCTCTCAAATGGGTCTCCAGTCTCTCTCTCCTTCCTGGCACCATCCTCTCAGCCTCTACATCTTCTCTATCTTAAAACACAAACAACAATAACAAAATGCCTCTCTTGAACCTACATTTACCTTTTACTAACTCCCTATTTCTTTGCTCCTTTTCCTTAGCTTCTCAGCTAAGTTTCTGAAAGAGCAATCTAAACTTTTTCATCTTCTTTTCATTAACCCTCACCCTATAACAATCTTCTTTCTGTCCACATTATACTGAGTCCTTCTTGCCCTCATCCACCTAGGAAAAAATCTCACTATCTTACCAGTTTCCAATGAGTAGGCTCCAACTCATGGCGACCCCATATGTGTCTGAGTAGAATGGTGCTTCGTGGGGTTTCCAGTGGCTGATTTTTCGGAAGTAGATAGCTAAGGCTTTCTTCCAAGGTGCCTCTGAGTGGATCTGAACCTCCAAACTTTTGGTTAGCAACCGAGTGCATTAACTGCTTGCACCACCCATGGACTCCTCTCACTAATTGTTGGGTGCCATCGAGTCGAGCATAGTAGTTAAGAGCTCAGCTGCTAACCAAAAGGTCAGCAGTTCAAATCCACCAGCCACTCCTTGGAAACCCTATGGGGTAGCTCTACTCTGTCCTATAGGGTCGCTATGAGTCGCTATGAGCTATGAGTCTCACTAATTACCAAACCCAGTTTAGCTTTCTCAGTCCACCCCTTCTACTGAGGGCCTCTACTGAGGCTGTTCTCTTGCTCCAGGGTGAGGTATTTACACCTTTGTCTGACATCCTCCTAAACTATGAGTTCTGTGAGACCAGTAACCATCTGTCATTTGTTTCTTTATCCCCAGCATCCAATAAAGTACCTTACACTCCATGAAAATTTATTTAATGAACACATGAATGCCTTCTCAGAAGCATACAGAATCATAGCGTTCATTTGCTCTAATTAAATGGAACAAATATTTACTGTGCTCCAATCATGTGCCAGACACATGGAGGCTGAAGAGATTAATTACACACAGTCCCTGCACTCCAGTAGTTGTTCATCATCCAATGAAAAAGGAAGAGGAACAGAAGACTGATGAATGGGCAGGCGGATTGATTGGGAGGGAGGAACAGAGAGAGACCTAGAAACTGGGAAGGAAAAGAGAAAGAGAGGAGATGGAGGAGAGAGCAGGGAGTAAGATAGATTAATGCCGTATTTACATTATATAGGCTAAGGTATACATTAGGATGGCAATAGAAGTACACTATGTGTATGCCTTCTAAAAAATCATTTTAATCAAATTTAAAAAAGAAGCAGTATGTTTGAGTCTAGCCAAATAAATCATGATTTCACTCCAGGGGAACAAACTGTGCACAGTTCTCTGACACAGCTGGTCTTTTATACACAAAATACATTGAGATCCTGGAACACTGATTGTATATCACAGGTAGGAATTCTTCCCTTCACTAACAAGGTAAATAATCATTAAATCTCAAAGAGAAGCACTTGTGAGCCTCTGCATTTTCAGGTATTTGTCAGTCCCTTAATCTCCCGTGTATTTTAGGAAGGAAATAAAATACAGAGACAGCTGTGTGTGTGACAGTTATCAGTTTATTGCCATCTAGCCATTTTGAAGCTGACATTTTGAGGCCGACAGCACCATTACCAACACCCAACTTGTAAGTAGAGTAGCATGAGCCACCTCCCCTTCTAACTGGTTTATCCAGATGTTTTTTAGGCAATCTGCCAACTTCCTGCCCAAAATAAGAAAAACAAGACGCTGGGGGCGCAGACCACAGAACCAGGTAAAACCAAATCTGGCCTGCCTGACATTCACAGAACCATCAACCCTGTCCTCCGGGTGACCCTGGAACTTTTCTCCCACCGAACAGAACCAAACTTTAGTGGCCCAAGATTGAGAGAAGACTTTCAGAAGCAAAGGGTCTGAGCCTAAGATCCGGTTTGAGAGATCCCCTTTTTGGACTGAGCAAGCGCTGACGCCGGAACTGCCCTAGAACACCTTTTTCGGGCCAGATCAATCAACAACCTTGCTCCTTCCTGCCAAGACCCTTGCCCTAATAAATATTGTTTCGGCCATTGTTCAGAGAGCCATCTTGGCGACACGAGTCCCAGTGTGCTCCTTTGCTTGCCAACCAAATAAAGCTTCTTCTTTTGCTGTCACCCGTTTTTTGTCTCTATAGCCACGCAGAGTAAGGATTTGAGACCCCGGTAACAATTTTAGAATCCTTATGTCAATAAAAGGAGTTACTGTACTAGCTGGGGTGATTGACCCCAGTTATCAAAGGGAAATTGGGTTGCTGCTACAGAATGGGGGAAAGGAGAGATATGTGTGAAATGTAGGAGGTTCTCTGGGACACTTCTTAGTAAGTTCATGCCCAGTAGTAAAGGTTAATGGAAAACTTCAGTAACAACAACAATAAAAAACAAAACACAAAAAAGTCAAGGCAACTGAGAACTCACACCCTGCAGGAATGAACATCTGAGTCACTTCACCAGCTAAAGAGCCCCAAGTAGCTGAGGGTTAGTCTGAGGATGGGGGAAATATGGAATGGGTAGTAGAAGAAGGATGCTATAAATATCTATTATAGCCTTCTGACCAATTACAGAATTGAGGCCTGTAGTAGTTTTAATATTTTCTGTTTTCTTGTTATATGTAGGTATTTATTTGTATATGCTATTTTCTTCTTTCCTCTCTTCCTATTTTTATTTTATGTACAAGTTGTTGGAAATTAACTCTAGTCTTTAGGTAACAGAATATTCGGTGTAACTGTGATTGAATTTGAAAAAAAATTAATATAGCCAGAATATGTACACAGTGACCACTGGTACTTACATCTCCTCATTGTGGGAAGTAAGAACATCTTTACTTATAAGATGGATAGCTTTATTGTGGTAGGTGGAAGTATAGAGTTGTTTTGTTGGATATGGGAGTCAAATGTGTATAAAAAGGATGCATATAGAAGCTGAGTAGCCAACGGGGTGGACTGCACTGGTGATCAATTTATTGCCTCTCAGCTCCAAATTCATTCTTCATTGCCTGCTGATCAATTTATTGCCTCTCAGCTCCAAATTCATTCTTCATTGCCTGCTCTGCAAAAATGAATCTGAGCCTTTAAATATTTTTCCTTTGCCAGTAGAGGGTGATGAAGAGACATTGCAGGAGGAAGGAGTTTTCCATCCTGGTGGTGGTATGCTTGCTCAGCAGGCTCCTGTACTGCACATGGTTTCTTCAGTGTCAGGCTTCTGCAGCATGGGCAGCTTCTCTAACATCCAATTTCTGCAGTATGGTGGAGCCAGCAGCACCCACTGGCCAGTAACTTTCCATGGCATTTTCCTCCAGACTTTTGTGTCTGAAAGTCTCTGGTGAGACACTTGTCCATGAACAGACTTCCCAAGTGTCCTATAGTTCATATTTCTAGCAAGTTTGAGAGGGAAGATTTCCATAAAAATGTGCTAGAGCAGTACCACAGTGAACGCTTTGCCATTCAGTGAGCCACGGCTGTGCCCTCTTCAACAAGGTCTGTATCTCAGCCCTACTGGGACTTCCTTTTTGGACATTCTATCTCATTACTAGGAGTAGTGGCTACTTCTTATATCTACTACTGCTATAATCTTTAGAGTTCTCTTTACTTCTTACTAGCCGATTTCTCATTACTGCAGTCTCCTGTTACAGTTAATAATTATTTATGTTAAACTTTCCCTCATTAAAATTACTATGTGTCCCAGTAGCAATGAGCACAGCCAGCACCCAGATCTTGGTTTTCTAAATACCATTCTCCAGTAAGGGCTTGTTGGAGAAATGGCTGGTTTTAGGACTGGGGTAGGAAAAAATACAAGATGAAACTGGAGTATACTGTAGTACCAGAAAGTAAAGAAGTGCTCAAAACACAAAAGGATGTGGACATATCAAAAGCACACAGCAGATAACCTAAAAGAGCTCCAAATTGCCAAAGGTGGGACAATATGAGCAACAAAATAAATAACATAATACTGACTTATAACCCAAAACATCAAATAAGTATATACAAATTTCCTTAAAACCTCTAACCCCAGTCAAATAATGAGAAAAACACCAGACAAACATGGATTGGGGCACATTCTACAGGACATCTGGTCAGTACTCCACAAGACTGTCAGTGTCATGAAAAACTAGAATGGTCTGAGAAACTATTACAGACCAGAGGAGACTGGGGAGACATGACAATGAAATGCAGTGTGGTTCCATGGACTGGATCATGGAACAGAAAGGACATTAATGGAAAAACTGATGAAATCCCAATAAAATCTGGAGTTTACTTAATAGTAATGTGCCAATGTCAGTTTCTTATTAACAAATGTGCTGTAGTAATTTACAATGTGAAAAATGGGAGAAACTCGGTGAGAGGCATATGGGAACTCTTTATACTATTTTTGCAAAATCTCTATAAATTTAAACTTGCTCCAAAATAAAAAGTTTACTCAAAAAAAATTGCTGTGGTTTCTGTCTCCTGATTGGACCCTGGTTGATACAAGGACCTAGTCCAATTATCAAAGTAATCATTTTATGGATCTAATCATCAAATCTGTGCATAATAACAACCAGAGTAGAGGGAACATAGAAATAAAGTCCTTGGAAGTCAGGGCATTTTAACTCTGCTGCTTAGTGTATTAAAGGAGGCCTGGTGGTGCAGTGGTTAAGCTCTCGGCTGCTAACCTAAAAGTCGGCAATTCGAACCCACCGTTGCTCCATGGGAGAAAGATGTGGTAGTCTGCTTCCATAAAGATTTACAGCCTTGGAAGCTCTATTGGGCAGTTCTACTCTGTCCTAAAGGGTTGCTATGAGTCAGAATTGACTTGACAGCAGTGGGTACTTAGTATATTGCTAGAGCATACATTTTCTTTCAAGAATTATCTGGCCAGCAGTAAACAAAAAGATACATTTCCTAAGGAGTGATGTTAGGGTACATGCCACAGACAAGCACCAAGTAACAAGACCCATTGCTCTAGCCCAGAATACTGTTTTTTCTTATGTGCTTAAAATAGGTGTCAGGAATATTTTTTCTCAAAACATCTTTAAAACTTCAGCTATCTGTTCAGGTTTATTTATGTTTTGGGTTATTATAAATCCAAAACATGAGTTGTAGGGAATAAATTAAAAGTTGCTTCAATGTCATCTTCCAGGATTGAAAAAACATTTATTCTCAGAATTCCAGACACTTCATTCAAAAGTTAGTAAACTCCAAAACAAATCAACAATTTATTTTCTAGAAGGCCTGTATCAGTTCTAGAGAGTCTAAAACCCACGTAGGCTTTTGTTTTGTTTATACAGATACTCTTTAATCTGACTACTTAGCTTGAGGTAGGCTGCAGTCCTTATGAGACAAAGTATGAATACAACTGAAATTATTCCACAGCATTCTTGCCCTGGAATTAGTAACAAACCTCATTGTTCAGATGAAGAATACACTCACTCTTCCCTTTCCTACTAGCTAATGATAAGATTATTTTTCTTCAAAATGTCTAGGCACAACTGAATTTTAAACTGGAAAAGTTAAGGAAAGCAACATCTCATTTGAGGTCAGTCTGCCAGAAAAACGGACATGCGCCAAATCCCATATCCCAAACATTTTGCCTCAATGTCACGTGAACCAAATGCCCAATTTCCTCTTGATCTCCGACAGAAGCGAAGCAAAACCCTGCAAGGCAATTATCCACTGGAACTGAGAAACCTGTTTGGGGCAGAAATACACACACACACACACACACACCTTGTGAAAGGTACAATAACAAAGAATCTTTCACAAGGGGTATTCTTTGCACAGACAGTATCAAGGACTTCCCCTGGAGATGCAGGCTCAGGAGCTGAGAGATCACAAGTCTGAAACAAGAAGTTCTAACAAGATACAGCATAAATGCCCCAATTTCAAATGTAAGCAAGCAAACTTCTTAAAACCAGCTTATACAGACAGCTTGAAGTCCTTTCAGAGTAGTTTCAGAAAATTATTTGGTTGCAGTGTTATCATGAGAATCCGCTAATTTTTAAAAATTGCTATTTCCTTTTGTAAATGTGAAGCTTCATGAATTACATTTTAGTTACACTTCAATTTCCTCTGACAACTTTTAAGGCAAAAAAATGAAGGATAAAGAAACAGGGAGTATACACAATTACACATGTAACAATGAGCGAAGCAAGAAGACTGAAGTTTTAACCGTGGAATTTAGAAAAGCAACTGTATTGCGCGGCATTTCATCATATAATCCTCATGATAATGAATATGGTATGTTAGGTGCAGCCTGTTTATATTTCAAAATACCATCATTTTAGGATTACAACTCTAACATTATGGAGACAAACTATATACTATATTATGATTTGATTTAACAAGAACCATAATGCTCATCAGTTTCCATTTACTACAAATATATCTCCCCAAAGTTATCTGAGCAAGTACTCATTATTCGCACCTCAGAATTCAGAGATAAGTAGATATGCTAAGCCTTGAAAATAACAATTTTACTTCTAAGTTAAAACCAAAAGGTGATCAATTTTAATCACCGAGAAAGTATCTTAGCTAAATCAACAGGTGAAAAGAGAAGTTAGAATACAATAGCTATGTTACCACAACTGCCTTACAAAAGTAAGGTATCTAAATTCTGGACCCTACTCTAGAAAATGCATTCATAGTCACAAAAGTATCAGATTCTTAAGATCTCCTTCTAAGTACCTTTCTTTATACTCAACTGACAACAGTTCAGTATGTAATACATACACACATGTAAACGGAACTGTGTTAATGAGTTGGATTTGGAATCCACCCCATGTTCTGTATCGAGATGAAGAGAAAAACTGTTGGCTCAGGGTAATCTGCAGACAAGGGGGCCCATACAGCAAAAACATCCCAAGACAGACAACAGCAGGTGGGAACTTACCACTGGAGCAGTTGGTCCCACCCCAGCCAGGCTCACACTGACAGGTGTTTGGAGCAATGCAGCGACCATGGACACATTTATCAGCGCAGTGGGCTGTCAGAGAAAAAATCAATCAAATAAAGCAAGTTGGCATGAGAAAAAAACCCGCAACAACACAGCTGTTTCACATCCCCCGTCTCAAGTATCACTTAAAAACAACATGCATGCTTGGTAATTTTCTTCAATCCATTCTGCAGCCCTCTTACAGTCCACTGTATAACCAAACAATTCCCCTTCTTATTTTGATATTGCCAAATAAATTCCTTCATTTCTACTGCTTAATTCTACTCCATGCTGAATTAGGAAAGAAATTTCAAGGAAAATTGCCTAATCCACTTTAAAAAAAAAAATTGTCAATGACTACCAAATATATCCTCTTTGTGTGTTTGGGGAGGAGCATATAGGGAAGCAGTGACATACCACAAGGCAAGATCAGGACTCCAGAGCAACAGAGCAGACCAAGAGGTAACCTTTACACAATACAGTAACCAGAGACAATTGTCAAATTTCTTTGTGAAGATGTTAATGACACAGCAGAAATGTATGCCTTTTTCTGTTGAGGAGAATATTAGAAAAATGTATCTAGGTCCTTGGGAAATTTTAAATCTCAATTCCTCTTTCATTAGCTAATATCTTAGGCGCAATACAACCTTTGGAGGTAAAGGGGCATCATGGCAAACATGAGTGGATGGACAGTCTGATGATTGCCAAAAGCAAAGTTCAGTTTGCTTATACAAAGGCATACCAAAAATATGCTGTAGTGTTCATTAGTATCACCTTCGACCTTCGTGCCACTCACATTGGTTAAACAGACTTTAAAATATTTGGATATGTAAGTAATTGTGAGAATAACTGGGAAGAAGAGTTTTGGCTTCAGATAGTCCAAAATTTATTTAAGAGTGAGATAAGCTACCCTGTGCTTTATAGATAAGTTTTATTAATTTACATCTTATTACAAAAATAAAACAGGTTGTTATGGATTGAATTGTGTGTCCCAAAAATACGTGTTGTAAATCTTAATCTCTATGCCTGTGGTTATAATCCCATTTGGGAATGGGTTATCTTTGTTATGCTGATGAGGCAGGATTTATGTAGGGTGTGTCTTGAGTCAATCTCTTTTGAGATATAAAAGAATTTAAAACAAGCAAGGAAGAAAGCAGAAATGAGAGAAGAGAGATACCAAGCCACATGAAGATTGCCCAGGAGCAGAAGCTCAAAAGAGACAAGGACTTTTCCCCAAAGCCAACAGAGAGAGAAAGGTTTCCCCTAGAGCCTGCGACCTGAATTTGGACTTTTAAAACCAAACAACAAAACAAAACAAAACAAACCTGTTGCTGTCGAGTCGATTCCGACTCATAGTGACCCTATAGTACAGAGTAGAACTGCCCTGTAGGGTTTCCAAGGAGCAGCTGGTGGATTCGAAGTGCTGACCTTTTGGTTAGCAGCCATAGCTCTTAACCACTGTGCTACCAGAGCTCCTGAAATACAATGCTGTCAGTGATAGGATAATATCCATATGCCTACAAGGAAGACCAGTTAATATGACTATTATTCAAATTTACGCACCAACCACTAATGCCAAAGATGAAAAAATTGAAGATTTTTACCAACTTCTGCAGTCTGAAATTGATCAAACATGCAATCAAGATGCAGTGATAATTACTGGTGACTGGAATGCGAACATAGGAAGCAAAGAAGGATCAGTAGTTGAAAAATATGTCCTCGGTTATAGAAATGACGTGGGAGATCTTATGACAGAATTTTGCAAGACCAATGACTTATTCATTGGAAATACCTTTTTTCAACAACATAAATGGAGACTATACACATGGACCTCACCAGATGGAATATACAGAAATCAAATCGACTATATCTATGGAAAGAGATGATGGAGAAGCTCAATATCATTAGTCTGGACAAGGCCAGGGGCTGACTGTGGAACAGACCATCAACTGTTCATATGCAAGTTCAAGTGGAAGCTGAAAAAAATTAAAACAAATCCAAAAGAGCCAAAGTATGGCCTTGAGTATATCCCACCTGAATTTAGAGACCATCTCAAGAATAGATTTGACAATAATGACTGAAGACCAGACAAGTTGTGGGATGACATCGAGGACATCATACATGAAGAAAGCAAACGGTTATTAAAAAGACAAGAAAGAAAAAGACCAAAATGGATCTCCGAAGAGACGCTGAAGCTTGCTCTTGAATGTAGAGTAGCAAAAGTGAACGGAAGAAATGATGAAGTAAAAGAGCTGAACAGAAGATTTCAAAGGGCAGCTCGAGAAGACAAAGAAAAGTGTTACGAAATGTGCAAAGACCTGGAGTTAGAAAACCAAAAGGAAAGAACACATTCGACATTTCTCAAGCTGAAAGAACTGAAGAAAAAATTCAAGTCTCAATTGCAATATTGAAGGATTCTATGGGCAAAAAATTGAACAATGCAGAAAGCATCAAAAGAAGAATGAAGGTCTAAGGTACAAAAAAAAAAAAAAAGAATTATCTATGTGAGATCAAATTGACAACAGCAACTCAAAAGATGTGATGGGAAGTCTAGGGGGCAGTGAGTTGAAGATAATGGTGATGGAATAATTTGGAAAAGGATAGTGAGAATAGCAGCACAACTTGAAGAATGTAATCAATGTCACTGAATTGTACATGTAGAAACTTTTAAAATGGTGTAACTTTGGCTATGCATATTTTCACCAAAAACAAAGTCTTCCAAGATCGAGAAGGGAGAGTGTTGCCATGTCGTGGGGTTGTTAACCAATATCATAAAACAATACGTGTACTGACTGTTTAATGAGAAACTATTGACTGTAAACCTTCATCTAAAGTACAATAAATATATATATATTTATTATATTATAATTATTATATATATATATATAAAGAAGAATGAAGGAATAAACAAAGTTACTGTACCAAAAGAGTTGGTCACTAAGACACCACCTGAAACTCTTCATAAGAAAAGTAAGATGGAGTAAGCAGGCCTAGGACCTTTCCTCCAGTATCAACATAATTTTCATTAAAATGAGTAAATAAATGCATGATAAGTGAAGCATGTTTTCCAGAGGGATGAGATGCGGAATTCCATATGCTTGGATCCCAATTTATTGTTTCCTGTTGCTCTTGTTTCGTTAATTCCAAAAACGATAAATAAATGAATTTTTACAACTGCTCTTATGTTTGATTCCTAAGAGTCTAAAATTTGTGTTTTATAAAATAAATTCCAAGAAGTCCAGTCAATTATAATAGATGAAAATAAATCCTCTGATGATACTTTTTTAAAATCTGTATTATTTATATGAAAACCTTGAGCTAACATTTGGCCAAAGTGTGAAGCAAAATGTGAATAGGTCATTAGCAGAAAACAAATTAGGCTGTAAGTTAACTAGAAGTTAGGAGGGAGAATATGCTTTCCTAATTGTTTCTCCCTAAATTAAAGCTAAAGCTACTCTGAGCATTGAAGCCTAAAGTCAAATAATGGTCTAAATTATAAGAATTATCATTGGGACAGATTCTAAAAGGGAAAGACACAAAATTCTACTGCCATGGTGAAGACTCTTCACAGCATTAGACTGTCATACCTGTGCCATGTCTGCCCTGTGCCCTTCTTTCCACTGTCTCTGGACTCTATATCCAGTCACAGCCATCACCAAGTACCTCCAAGATGGTCAGGAGCAAAGACAGGGAACAGTGGAGAACAGAGTAAACTATAGCATTCTCCATGTTCTCTGATGTCCCAATTCACCAAGTTACAACAACACTAACTATGGCGTATACAGTGACAAACACAGAACTTCTAGGAGATCAGCTGAGCTAGATCCCTGCCCCAGCCTCATCTTCTCTCATTCAGCTTTGGACGACACCTACTCTGGTGCTGAGCTTTCAGTGACTAACAAATTCCACATGAGAAACCGAAGTAGGTTAAAGACATGAATTTGTCCTGCAGAAAATCCCAAAGTGAACTAGAAAAGAAAAGGAACAAAGGTGTATTTTAGCAAATGTTCTATAGACTGGATTTCAAGAATGGCTACAAAAGATCCATCATAAGTGTGGCTCTCCTATCAAGGGAAAAACAGTCATTTATTCCCTATCCACATCTTTTCTTTTTGTTTTTAAGAGGGCAATTAAAACCAGGATAATCCTAGCAAAGATGATCTTCTCAATATCATTTATTTTTCCTTCCCTTCAAGAAAATCATTATGCATCATATTTTGAGTTTTCAGTAGCTTTTTTCAGAGGCCAGCTATAAGCTGAATCTCTGGATCCACACTTAGTGCACTGCTGCAGACACAGGTTGAAAGAGACAGCCGAGGCATCTTCTCCCTCAAGAATGGGAGGCGAGAGATGCTGATGAGAAGAACATGCCACTTCTTTGAAGTGAAAGTTGTGGACAGTTCGTCTGACTGATGAACAGGTGAGGACTGACATGATGACCCTGGAATCATCTGTAATTAGGCTCCTGTTTCAACCTCAGTTCCTAAATCCATTTAAATCCCTTTACCAGTGCCAGGGATGTCATTCCTTTCACTTGTAAATACTTGGCTTTAATACTGAGAGCCACTAACTATACTCAATGGTTTTCTCGTATGCTATATATAGTTCCTTTTGGATATACACCTAGGGTATGGCAAAAAGTGAGAGTCAGAGTCTCTCTCTGACTACAGGCTTCCTTACAGACCAGTATATCCTTATAAACCAATTACATTTCTAGTCACTGTACAATTGTCCCCGACTTATGACAGGGCTCAGTTCAGACAATTCTGTCGTACGTTGGTTCTCACATAAGTTGAATACCTCACTTTTTATTTCTTTTTAGTTTTCATTTCAAAACACAATAGCGTTTTGAACAATAAATCATAAAATTGAACACTTGCAAGTGAACATCTGAGAATGATAACATCGGCAAATTACATGCTGCAACATTGTATGTAGTACATATTACTAATGATAAGATGTACAAAAAATAAAAAACAGACGGTTTTAAGTGCGGTTTGCCGTAACTCAAATTTGCTATAAATTGGGGACTACCTGTACATACTTTGGACTTAAAGGATATAATATAATCAATTCGTTGAAATTAATGTTCAAAATATTTTAAGAATCAACGTATCTCTTAAAAATAACTACCCAATAGATACACGAACCTTTCAGCCAATCCATCTTTCCTCAAAAGTTCCTTTTATTCCAATGTTCTTATAAATAAAGTGCATAAATCACACATTTTGCTGTTTCTCCTTTATCCTGTGGGTTGCTATAGCGGAACTTAGACATTTCAAGCGAGCTAGAGGTGGCTTTACCGAGCATCCTTCTTTCATTTTGCAGACAAGAAAACTGAAACTAGGAAAATGGAATCATTTTCTCAATATTGGTAGCTTGTTTTAAAGGCAGAATTGGGATTAAATTTGGGTCACTGACTCCCATTCCAGTGTTCTTGTCACCACTTCAATTGTGGACCAAGACATATTATGGGTTTTAATGGGAGTGGGGGGCAGGAGGTAAAAAGGATGATAGAAGATGCGCTGGGTAAGATACTAGGGCATGTGTAGCAGATGGCTAGGAGTAAGAAGTTAGAAGATTCAGAGGAGAATGCTGAAGGGACAGAAAACAAACTGAGAGTTAACTTCCAAGATAAACTTTATCCCCGCCATATTTTGAGGCCATAAAATCTAACTGCTACTAAAAGGTTTTAGTATAGACAGGAATAATTTTGTTTTTGTTTTTCAAATATCACATTGCACCCTTTTCTTGCATTTAAAATTTACTGATATAGCAGGCACATTGTTAGTCACTGCTGTGATACAAAGATGGCAGACTAGAAACACTTAGTGTGAAGAGGAAGTCAGAGGTAGGGCCCCCCAAACCCAGTCAGCATAGTGCAAAATGCAAGGGTAATCAGAAATATGAACAAACACTGTGGGAGCATATTATATGATTTCATTTATATGAAATAGGCAAATCTATAAAGACAAAAAGTAGATTAGTGTTTGCCTAGGGCTGGGTGTTGGTAAAGGGATGGAGTTTGTTTTTGTTTTTGTTTTTTTATTGTGGTAAAACGTATATGACAAAAAACTCGCCATTTTAACCATTTTTAAGTGTGGCATTAATTATATTCACTATATGGTGCAACCATCATCACTAATTATTTCCAATTTTTTTTCATCACCCCAAACAGAAACTTGGTGGAGTTTCTTTTTGAGGTGATGAAAATGTTCTAAACTTGATTGTGGTTATGATTGCAAAACTCTGTGAATATACTAAAAACCAGTGAATTGTACATCTTAAATAGGTGATTGTATGATATGTGATTTATACATCAGGAAGTGATTCAGCCATTCCACTCCTAGGTATCTTTCTATCCAAGAGAAAAGAAAGCATATGTCCATACACAGACTTGTACACAAATGTTCAGAGCAGCTTTATATGTAATAGCCAAACACTGGAAACGATCCAAATTTCCATAAACAGGTGCAAGGATAAACAAATCATAGTATATCTATATAATAGCACACTAGTCAGTAATAAAAAGGAATGAACTAATGATACAACAACATAGATGAATCTCAAAATGATTATGCTGAGTGAAAGAGGCCAGACAAAAAAGACAGCATATTGTATGATTCCATTTACATAAAGTTCTAGAAAATACAAACTATTCTAGGGTGACAGAAAGCAGATTAGTGGTTCCCTAGGGATGAGGGAGACAGGGAGGATTTCATGGGAGGAATTAAAAAGGGACATGGGGGGAACCATTTCTACATGATGAATATGTTCACTGTTATGATTGTGATGGTGGTTTCATGGATGTATACATATATTAATACTTATAAAATTATATACTTAAATATGTGCAGTTTATTGTATGTCAATTATACTTTAGTAAAGCTGTTTAAAAAAAATTAGAGTGTGAGATAAACTTCCAGAGAGGGGCAAGGAAAAAAAAATCTGAGCTAACACTAAAATACTGTACACACTTGGCAATTCTAATAAGATTCTGTGGTCATTGGTGGGTGGGCTCGCCAAATGCTCATGAAGGTATTGGCTTTAGATCCTTACAAGAAATCTTTATTTAGAGAAATGCTAATAATAAAAACTCACAAGGCAATGTTCTACTAAACTTTTCCTCTATAAAGTAAATGACTTATACAGCAGGGAAGAAAAAATACAGTTTGTGTTGAAATAGACTATTGTAATGGATCCTACACAAGGGATTGACATACCATCTGTGGTGCACATAATCCTATTCATTTATTTGAAAATGGAAAGATTTTTGAGCTTAATTCCACACTTACATAGGCATTATCTATTTTGGCCAAGACTCCTGCATTGTCTCTCTTTAGGTTGAATCATATTTAAGTAACATACGTAACATGATCCTAATGGACCATAGTTACAAAATGTTAAAAAGTACTGGAAAAAAATCCTAGTTTTCCTAAGCCCAAATTCCTAACAACTCAGCCTACAACAGATCTGACGATACAACTGCAAACTGATTCAATTTTAGAAGGATTTCACAATTGTCAATGTATTAGGTTGAATAGTGTCTTCCCAAAATTCATGTCCTTCCCATACCCTCAGAAGTGATCTTATTTGGAAATAGGGTAGTTGCAGATGTAATTAATTAAGGTGAGGTCATAATGGATGAGGGTGAGCCCTTAATCCAGTATGATTATAGTGTCCTTATAAAAAGAGGAGAAGAGAAACACAGACAGAGTCACACAAGGAGAATGTCATGTGATGACAGAGGCAGAGATTGAAGAGTCTATAAACTAAGGATTGCCAGCAATGTTGTTGTTGTTAGGTGCCATCGAGTCAATTCTGACTCATATCGACCCCATGTGTTACAGAGTAGAAGTACCCCATAGGATTTTTCTTGGCTGTAGTCTTTATGGAAGCAGATCACCCGGTCTTTCTCCCATGGAGCCACTGGGTAGGTTCAAACCACCAACCTTCTGGTTAGCAGCCAAGGATTGTCAAGAAGCTAAAAGAAAGGCATGGAACAAATTCTCCCCTAAAGCCTTCAGAGACAGAATCGTCCTGCCAAAACCTTGATTTCAGACTTCTATGTTCTACAACTGTGAGAGAATGTATTTCCGTTGTTTTAACCCTCCCAGTTTGTGGTAATTTGTTATGGCAGCCCTAGGAAACTAGAACAGTCAACATACAGTTTAAAGAATAAATCAGAAGGAAGGTACATTCATTCGGGGCAAATAATTTCCCTGCTGATCCTGTCATGACTATGTGAGGAAAGCATGATGATTCTTCTGGAAGAGCCATAGCAGGCTCTTCTCTTTTTAGACTGGCATTCCCCTTGGTGCTACTACTCTCTATGGAGCCAAAAATAATCTTTCCCACAGCATGTTTTCTACCACATGGCATTTCCCCTGTCTGGCCTATTTCGTCTTTCTGACGCTTGTTTCCAGACACTTTGCTTCTGGTAGTCCGGTGCATCTGAATCACATGGTAATAAAGGCCAGCCTAGGGAAAGTTATGAGGGCGGTAGATGAGTTACCACTTTTCCCACTCAGTGTCCTTGCCCCTTCTCCCTCCTTAGTGGTTGTCCCTGACATTTTCTTTTGGACCCTGCTGCCCTCATTCTCCTTCCACCTTGCTTCCCTGCCTAAACCAGCCCTGGAATAAACAGAGTCCTCCTACACAAAAGGCCAACGACTGATAACAGCTAAGATTATTTCCCTTGTCAGGGACAAGGAAAATTTGCATTTCAATATCAAAGCCTTAAACTACGAGTACAAATTAAGGCAGAACTTATTCAAAAAGGGGAGACTAAAGGGTACACAAGAGAGCAGGCAGCAGGGCCTTTGCTATGGAACAGCCGCACAGAAACAAGGGAACACAAATTCAAATGCCTCCAGGGGCCAGGCTGACAATTTAGGGGAGCAATGCAGGTCAGGTAGGGTTTAGGGTAACCCAGCGAGCGCTTGCCCACGTAGAGGGGGCAGTTCCCCTTCAGTATCTCCTATTGATTGCCACGTAGGTGTGTCGCCCACGTTCTTGATCTCCTGCGTTTTCCACGGGAGCTGAAAATCCCGTTTTATGTGAAACAACATTTTTTAAATGTAAAACACTGTGTGGACCAAACAAATATGATTATATGTGAGCTCATCCAGTCTGCCAGTTTGCCCTCTCTGATGCAGACTATCTGCCTGCTTTGTGAGACCATCAGAGAAGGTCTAAAGGAACATGGAATAAAGGGCTTTTAAGTTCTTTGACAGGTCACATTTTGAATATAACTGTCATTTTATCTTAATTTTAGTTTATGACCCTGGGTCAACTGCCAAATCTGTCATTCACATAGCTATTTTGAATTTAACATCAAGAGCTGTTTCATATGCACACTCATTGACGATATGTTTGCCTTGAATTAGCTCTATTGATAAAGCTCAAACTTTGGAGGAGAGGCCCTCCTTCTGCCATGGTGGAGGGAAGGAAGCATCTGCTATATCCTTTCATGGCTCAACTAAAAATTTTCCTTTCTTGAGTAGTTACAACACACATTATGGTTGTCCTTAGAAGAAATTAAAGATCCAAAGATTCTCTGATAAAGTATAAGTATTTATAATCACCCAGTCTAAAGTTATATAAAAACAACATGAATCACTTAATACAATGTTTCCCAAAACACTGGGGAATGATGGACTATTAGTTATCTTGTGTTCTCGAAAAGAATGAGGGGAGACAATAAAAAATTCCACAGTCGAATAAATTGGAGACATACCATTACTGTAGTCTAAAGTAAAATCTGCAAGAAACAAAATACAGCACATAGCATTTCCCAAACTTATTGGATAATGTGTCGGTGAATTCTGCAGGAAGAGTATTCGATAGTTCACACTGAGGGCTGGTAACTACAGGTAATGCCCAGGATCCAAGCCTGGTAACCCATTCTCCTCCCTGGATCAACAGGTAAATTTCATTGGAGGAGGCACCATTTACATTTATGTCCTTCAATTAGATGCTAAGCACAATAATTAATTTCCATATTCTTTCTAATCTTAAGTATCAGTTTGGCTGCCCTATCTTTAAAGTTTCCATGACTGCCTTTGCCACTCCAAACAATGTGCCCAGCTAGTCAAGGAGGACCCCGTGACCCAATAAAGAATTCTGCTTTTCTATTAGTGGAGCTCTGGCTGATTTCCCTTAAACCTTTTTTAGAATTATTTATTGAGAAAAA
This sequence comes from Trichechus manatus latirostris, assembly GCF_000243295.1. Lineage (NCBI taxonomy): Eukaryota > Metazoa > Chordata > Mammalia > Sirenia > Trichechidae > Trichechus > Trichechus manatus. Next base: position 6,290,980 of record NW_004444057.1, on the reverse strand, counting down.
AATTTGTCTGGAACTTGGGATATTACTTCCTCTTAAGGAAAGAACAGTGTGTTGGTACCAGTGCATTAGTCTCCCTTTCCCTTTAGCTTCTTTGTGTGTGGCCCAGAGAGATGCACTAGGTTTACCACGGGATTATCTGCAAAAATGCTGCCTGTCTCTATCCCAGACTAAAAAATCCAAGTTCTATCGCCACCTGGCCGTGTCAATGTTTTATGGTTGGTCAGTTAGACCGAAATGTGTTTTTTCCATTATTTTTAAATTACTTTACCCTAAAAAGGTTTGAACCATAATACAATCAAAATTACTTCTCAGTTCTGGGCTTTTCTATTAGCTATTATCTATTCCTACGAAGAGAAGAGACTGCATAAATTATTAAGCCTGTGAAAATCCTACCTGCCCTGCAAAGACTGCAACTCCAAGGACTTATTTTCTAGAGAGAAAGCAAGGCTGCTTCACTGTTTCCCTTTGGCCCTGCCTCTGTGAGACTCAAAAGTTATGATTTTTAAGTAAAAACAGGAATATCTTTGACGGCAGCAGACATGATTTCCAACTGTTCAGATTAAGGTTATCTTGAATTTATAGTGTTTTTTTTTTTTAATTATATTCATGGTTCCTATTTACAAAATGCTAAATAGTGAGCAAGCACTGACAACTAGGAAAGCAAAAGGTTCCCTGAATTATTAGATTTGCTATTTCCCATACTAGCAGAGAACAACGACCATAACTGGAAAACAGAAATTTAGATCCCAAAAGATGCGTGGGAAAATTGGAATTCCTGCTGGTGTGGGATGTGGACAAAGGACCTTTCCCGGTATTTACTGGTAGGTTCCTCTGAACCAAGTCGGACTCCATAGCAACAGAGTACAGGGTCCCTATGGAAACACGAAAAAATGCCCTGCCAGTGGCTGAGAGGGCATCATGGGTAGGTAGACTTAGGAATACACCATCCAATTGTTGTCAGTTCAGGTTCTCTCTGCCTAGCCTAACAGGATTGTCTCACTTTTATCTATACTCAGAAGAGTTCGCTTAGAAGAGGCTACAAACTAAGTTTTTTTTGGAATGTTTCACAAGACCACAACTTTATTATTAAACAAGCCTGTGAGAATCAAATAAATCCACAGAAGAAGGCTCAAACTGACTGGAACTTCAGAGATTAGTACTCTTCCTCTCTTTAAATTCCCTCTTGGTCCCCTAAATCCACCAGAGAAGCTTAATTTTCCCATAATAGCCCTCTACCACGGGCTGAATCTTCACAGCCCAAAACAATTTGCCTTGCCCTGTTCTCCAGCTCCTTCCATCCTAAAAAATCTGGGCCCAAAACTTGTCAGCAAGAAATGACCAAAACGAACAGAGGGTTCTGGACAGAGCTGGAGAAGGATGTAGAGCATAATTCTAACTCACAAAAAAAAAAAAAAAAAAAAAAGACCAGATTTACTGGCCTAAAGGAGACTGGAGAAACCCCGAGAGTATGGCCCCCAGACACCCTTTTAGCTCAGTGGTGAAGTTACCTCTGAGGTTCACTGTTCAGCCGGGGAGTGGACAGCCCCGTAAAACCAAATGAGACTAATGAGGTACAGGAGTCCAGTGACAAGGGCCAGAAGGCAGAAGGGGACAAGGAAGCTGATGATAGGGAACACAAGGTTGAGTAAGGATATTGTTGATGTGTTGTGAGATTGTTAACCATTGTCATAGGGCAACATTTGTAGTAACTGTTAAATGAGAAACTATTTTGTTCTGTAAGCCTTCATCTTAAGTGAGAATAACAGCACATTTCGAAGAGCGTAGTCAATGACACTGAACTGTGCATGCAGAAATTTTTGAAATGGTGTATCTTTGGCTATGTGTATTTTCACCAAAAAAAAAAAAGGTTGAGAATTTAGAGGGTTAATATGTTGTGGGGTTGTTAACCAATGTCATAAAACAATATGTGTACTACTGTTTCATGAGAAACTATTTGTTCTGTAAGCTTTCATCTGAAGTACAATAAAATATTAAAAAAAAAAAAAAAAGAAATGACCAAACGATACAAACCCTGGATAAAGATTAAATGTGCCTTTACATAATCAGCATCAGGTAGGGGAAATAAGGGCCTCAATGCAAGTCTTTCTGAAAGTGTTGCCCATTTGGCCAATATGTTCAAGCTGGCCAATCCCCCTGCTAACCAGACCCTCCTATGGCTTACAGTGAAGCAAAATGAGGCCATTAAAAATCCTTTTTCAATCACCTAATAAAACTGTAGGGACAGTGGTGGTTCAGTGGTAGAATTCTCACCTTCCACGCGGGAGACCCAGGTTTTATTCCCAGCCAATGCACTTCAAGTGCAACAACTACTCATCTGTCAGTGGAAGCTTGCGTGTTGCTATGATGCTGAACAGCTTTCAGCGGAGCTTCCAGAACAACACAAAGGAGGAAAAAATGCCTGATGATCTACTTCTGAAGAATCAGCCACCGAAAACCCTATGATCAGAACAGTTCAATCCCACTGTGCATGGGGTTGCCATAAGTCAGACGGTGACTTGACAGCAGCTAACAATAGCAAGCAAACAAAATGCTGAAACTATGATCCTGAGTTAGCTTAGCAAATATTCCATTTCACAAAGAGGAATCTAATTATTTCAGGGAACAATAGCAAGAGCAAATAAATATGATGTTTCCACTAAGTGGCAAAGCCAGGTATAAAGAGCTTATGATCAGGTGGGAGATTCAGGAACCTCAATTGATATCACCATGATATCCAAAATCCCACTGGATGCCAGACAGTCTAATACAGGGATGGCAAATACTGAGCTCTCGGGCCACTTGCTGCCGCTCCAATGTCCATGACATTGTTACTTTACTCTTTTTCCCTTAGCCCAGACATGGCCTCAGAATCTTCTAAACACAATGCTCCCTCCCCCCCGCCAGCCACTTCCAAAAGAAGCCATCCTCCCTCCCAAAAAGGAAGTTTTTTGTTAATTCCAGTCTAATATAACATAAAATTCCAATACAAAATAAAAAAGAAGTGAAAAATGTATGGGATATATGAAAAATAGTCTAATGTGGCCCTCCAAAATGCCACCTGTGTGGCCTATCTGTCTCCTAGACAAAGGAAATAGTCCTGGGTAAGTGAGCTGCAGATGTTTTTAAGCCCTTAACCCAAAATTTGGGTTAAAAACTCCCTGTTTACTGAAGCATGACATCCAAACAAGAGTAAAGTTCATTGGCGGGAACTATTTCTCATATAAACACCAACCACAGCTCCAACTCTTTATTTGCCTACGGCCAGTTCAACTTTACATAAAATTGGCCAAGTTAAACTCAGCGGTGAATATTCATTCACTGCTATGGTAATCAATTGTCACACTCCTCTCTGCTAAGAACAGGAAATCATATACAGTCCAGTGTGGGAGAGTTAAGTCTTCTTTTTTACGGTTCCAAAGTTCTCTAAACGAGTGCCAGCGACAAGCAGGGCACTTCCATGGGAACTGATCTTCCACCATCAGAGCCAGCCTGCAAGGCAATACAGTGAGTGACCCAGTCCCCAAAACTTTTCCCTCTGTCTTCCCTGCAAGCGACACTGCCTGGGATGCTCCCATTAAAGCTTTAATTTTAGATTAGCTTCTGCCCTCCTCTGTCTAACAAAAATAGGGCAACAGAGTTAAATCTATTATAAAGGAAACATTCATCAGAATGGTCCCTTCTTTTGCAGCCACATCCAGCAGGAAAGAGCTGGGCATCTGGGGCAAAGAGAATAGGAGCTAGACTGCAGGAGGGACCTCCGGCCATCTCCTTTGTCCCTTCAGGATTCTGCTATGAGCAGCCCTGTTTACAATGATCTCCTTTCTCTGCCATCAGCCAAGGTGAAACCAAGGACATTTGTTACTGAGAATGCATGGCCTCATCTGGATTAATCAATCCTGCTCACAAAAGAGTAGTTGCTAACTTCTCACTCTGCGGCTTTTCCTGTGAGCTTCTCCAAGTCCCCTGGAACCAATTCTATAGGCAGTCCCCAACTACTAAGAGGCCAGGTTCCAAAAGTGTATTTGGAAATGAGTTGTGTTTTGCTCCAAACATGTTTTTCTGGAGTTATAATGTTGTAAATATTGGTTAGGTCCCTAGGTTAGCCCTCAGAAGCTCATTTACTACAAAATGTTTCAGAAAGAAGGGCAATACTCTGGCGAGCAAATGTCTCAACTCCATTCCATGACTGGTTCATTCAGAGTTTCAGTTTGGGCTGCCAAGAGCCCCTCTAACTTCAATGGATCAGAGATCCACAATGCTCTTTCCATGACTCTCATGGAGGCAAGAAGCCCAGAGACTGCCCTGGCTCCAAACTACCCTGGGGTTGCAGACAGTTGAGGTCTTGGGAAAGGAGAACCTGGGGGAGGTTAGGGGTGAGGAGAGAATGGGCACCAGTGAGGCAGGGGAGGGGAAGGGGCTCTGAAGGCCTGGGCCTCCTGCTGGTTTGACCCCTGGTGCACTTGTTAGTCAGGCTCAGTTTCAAACTGTCTCCTTTACCAGCCCTGAAATTAGCCTGTTTGTCTTTCCACCATCAGCTGTTCTCAGCAGTGTTTCCCTGACTCTCTGAGGAGCAAAGCAGTCTCACTTCACCCCATACCCTGCTCTTGTCCTTAAAGCCAAAATACAAATGGCTAATAAACACATCGTTTTAAAGAGTACAGAATAACTAGAAATTAAGGAGATGCAATATACAGCAAGGTATCATTTTTTCACTCAAGTAGGTTGAAAAGAATAGTAATACCTAGTGTTAGCAAGGATGTGGGGAAACGGACACTCTCCTACACTGCTGGTGGGCATGTAAATTGTTACAATTTGTCTAGACAGGCAATTTGGCAATCTGTATCAAAAAGCCTTATGACATGGCTCGGACTTTCTCCTTAGTATCCATTATCCCCTTGTTCCACAGAAATAATTTTTTATGCTGGACACCTGAATGGTCAAGGATAAAGATGGCCTTGCAGTTTGATTAGGCCATGTGGCTAAGTTTTGGCCAATGAGATACAAGTGGAAATGTCATGTGGAAGCTTATAGGAACCTTCTATAGAATAAGGTGGCATTGCCATTGGCCTCTTTCTCTCACCTCTTCAATCCATTGCTTGGGACATAGATTGATATGTGAAGCTCTACAATGGTACATGAAGATGAAGACCACACCCTAGAGATGGTGGAGCAGAAAGGTGAAAATTGTCTGGGTCCTGGCTCCCCAACAGGGTTGCTCACCTCTGAACGCTTATGTGTGAAAGAAATACAGTTTTATCTCATAGCTAAACCTAATCCTAACTGATACAACATGCATACCCTGTGTGCCAGAAATTCCACTTAAAATGATTTATCTTATAAATAATTCATGTGTGCAAAGTAGTATATAAAATGATGCTCACTGCAGCCATTAAACTATTTAAGTGTCCAATATTATGGCACATGAATACAGTATAATGCAACCCTTAAAATAATTAGGTAAGTGTAATTCATTGACAAGAAAAATGTCCACAGTATAACACAAAAAGAACAACACAGTTAACAAAACATATGTATGGTACAAACTTATAAACTACTTTGGACTTAAAGAAATGGAAAAATACCTGTAAAGATTTATACCAAAATGGCAGGATTATGAGTGACGTTAACTTTCTCTCTTTTCGCTAATCTGCTTTCCAATTTTTATACGCACGCACACACAAATGGCTTGGTTGTGAAAAGTCATTTTAAGTAATTTTTAAAAAGAAACAAACACATCTGTTTTGAAGTGGCCTAGGTGTTTTATTTCTAATAGCTAGGAACACAGGTGAGAGGGAAGGGTCAAAGGGTCTTTCCCATCCCCTCTACATTCTATACTTCACTCCTACACTGTAATGAAGACTTTGAGACCCAAAAAGCATCAACTATGGTTTATTCATTCTTCAGCCTCTGATGTGCCTGGTGTTTAATGTATTTTCTGTTGGAAGGAAGGAGAAAAGAAGGAAGAGAAGGCAGGAAAACAAAAAAGGAAGGAGAAAGAGAGGAGGGAAGGAGGCGGACAGTCAGGATAAAATACGCACTAACAGACAATCTTGGAACACACTATGTTTTGGTCAACTTGTGTTATGCAGGAGTCTCTGGGTGGTATAAACTGTTAATGTGCTCAGCTGCTAACCAAAAGGTTGGTGGTTTGAGTCCAACCAGAGGTGCCTCAGAATAAAGGCCTGGCAATCTAATTCTGAAAAATCAACCATTGAACGCCCTATGGAGCACAGTTCTACTCTGACACACGTGGGGTTGCCATGAATTGGAACTGACAAGACGGCAACTGATTTGTGTCATGCGTCTTTTCATTTTAGAAATGAGATTGAATCAAAATTAGGGAATTATATGGAATCTTGGATAGGGAGGTGAGAAGATGGGAAGTGTCTAGAGGCTGTTGATCTTGTGGAGGAAATCAATACCCTGAAGCAAACGAAAATCAGCCTTGAGGGAGAAAAGGGGAAAGGGAGGAAGAGCCAGATAACTGCCACTCTTGCAACTTCAGACTCTATATGCAGCATCAGCCCAAAAGCAAGGTGGAAGAGGCTGAACAAGACGAAAGAGGGTGAACAAGTTGACCCTCGAGGTTGGCTCTTCACACTCAAACATAGTCATGGGATGAGCTGAATGAAACAGGATATCATTTTAATATTTACAAGAGACGTGTGGTCACAGAAGGTAGGTAGCATATGAAAAGAACGCAAGATTGTGTCAATTACCATGGCAGAATTAGGGGAAAAATATAATTTACATATCTTAAAAGGCACAGATATGCAAAATACAATCAATTATTGTAGCCAACTGGGTTGAGGGTTCTAATCTAACTTGAAAACCAGTACTAGGAAATAAGAACATCTTCAATCTAAAGGATACAAGATACACCCTCTAGAATAGACAATTGACTCAATATGTTCCATCAAGGTACTAGGCAAGGACTATGTCCTCTGGTATTTAAGAAACTTCAGCAATCTGAAAAAAGACCACCAAAATTACATGAAAACAAGTAAGCAAAAAAATACGTGGGATGACATGATTATCTGCTTAAAGAGGAACTCTCTTTCAGCCTTGTGAAGGTTTGAATTAAGTATAGAAATGTTTAAGAGAATTAAAATCTATAGTGTTCATATTTTTAGCTTTAAGAAGATATTTCTAATACTTAAGAGAATTTGGCCTGTTAGAATACGAGTTCAGCCTTTAATTTCATTTTTTAAAATATGTAATGGAAATAATTGGTTAAATTATTTTAAAGTTGAAATCTTACAAATACAATATAAGAACATTTATGAGAACTTAAGATTTTACCTTATTTATAAATTGAACTTATTAGATTTACAAAAATTACTTAAGTACATGAGAAGTTTTGTCGGCCTGAAACTTGGGCTATTTAACATGGAAATAAAATTTATTAAATGTATAAATTCATTTTTTAAAATATGAAGGTGTTTAAATTTGTAAAACAATAGTCAAAGACCCCCTTAAAGTGACTGTTAAAATTTGCTAGACTGATGGATAAAATACCAGTCTAAATTTATTTTAAGAAATAACTATGTTTATGAATTTATAACTTCAATAAATAAAATATTAACTATTAAAGTTAAAGAAAACTTCTTAATAATTTTTTCTTTGCACACACACACACCTGCATATGCACACACATACACATACACACAGAGGCACCAAAAACTTCACATTTAACAAATATTAGGTAGCAATTAACATATCTGGGTTGTCTGGCGTGTTGTGCCAAGAATTCATTGCCTTTGTAGTTTGAAATGAAATCAAAATATTTTTACATAAAAATAATTCCACACTTCAGCTTGATTGCATTTCAAATTTAAAATAGTAACAATTATTACATCACATCTACAATTAAAAAAAGTATGTTCCTTTACTTCAGAGACACTATTCTGTTCAGAGAAAAGCAAAAGACAATAAATTATAAATATCTAGAAAGAAGGACTTGATCATATTAACTTGCGTCTAATCACAGTAAGCATAAGCATATGGATATAAATAAATGAATCATGATGTACAGTTTAAGTTTTGGCAAGTCAGCTTGATATTCATGTTAAATAATTGCCATGAGGATTACTTTGAACTTCATGGAAATCTTATGGCTTAATACTTATTCAATTTTAGAGCTACAAGTAGAAGAATTCTTAAGTACCTTTTAACTGAAATCCAAACACCACAAATACTAACAAAATCAAGAGAATCTTTATTTTCAGTTAGTAATATTTCATATGCAAATCTTTCGCATTTTTCAAAGCACGTTCATATATCTTACTTGATCCTAACAACAACCCTACATGATCAATAGGTATTAAACCCTCACCTTACAGATAAGGAAAGTAAACTTCACAGAAATTAAATCAGTTGTCCAAGGTTATTGGACATATAGGGTAGATTTGGGATTGAACCTTGGTTAATTCTTCTGTTTTCTCCATTCTATATTGAGAATCCAGACCTCATTTTTTTTTCCCCTTGGAGGCCAGAAGGGAAAGGTGATAAGTATAACAGTTTTCATGGGAAAATTATATGTTGGTCATGGGCACTACACTTAGGATGTTCATATTTACATTTATGGTCAGATTATGGGTATGTTGAAAGAGAAGACAGAATATTATCCAGAGATTTCTCAACCACAGAATTTTAAACTAACCCTGCTTCTTGTTTCCCGGTATCCCTAACATAACTGGTAGTTCTTGGATACTCATTAGGGTCAATGTATTTAACAAAAAGTACTGACCAACTCTAAGCTACCTCATGAAGAACAAATGGAAACCTGCAGAGTACATAACATAATTATTTACTATAAAAGCTGATGTGTATTAATGAAAATTTGTTGGAATATGTTTGCATCAGCATCTATTTAGATTCAAGAACCTGATATTTTAATCAACATTTTTATGAGACCAGTTATTAACATTACAAAAAGCATACATATAGAGTAGATACTCATTATTTGCTGAGTTCATATTTGCAAACTTGCCTACTCACTAATATTTCTTTGTAACCCTAAAATCAATACTCGTGGCACTTATGTGATCATTGGTGAACATGTGCAGACAGTGGGAAATTTGAGCCGCCTGATGCACATGCTCTCAGCTGATGCTGAACAAGGTGACGCTTTGCTGACTTGTTTCAGCTCTCACGCTGTAAACAATTATCCTTTCCATAACCTATTTAATGCCATGCTTTTTTTTTGCATTTTTGTGCTTTTTGCTGGTGATTTTGCAGTTTACAATGGCCCCCAAACATAGTGCCAAAGCCTAGTGTTCCTAAGTGCAAGAAGACTAGGATGTGCCTTATGGAGAAAATTGTATGCTAGATAAGCTTTGTTTAGGCTGAGTTATAATGTTCTTGGCTGTGAGTTCAGTGTTAATGAATCAACAATATATATTAAACAAGGCATCTTTAAGCAGAAAATCACACATAAAACAGGTTATGTATTGATCATCAGATGTAACTGTTGTGACCAGAGGCTTGCAGGAACCTAACCCTGTATTTTTCCTAGGAACAATGGTTCAGTATTCACTAATTCAGTGTTCACGGTGACTTTATAGAATATAAATACAGCAAATAACGAGATTCAACAGAATATAAACACACGCATACATTAAAACCATTTCATGGTGTGTCTTTGGCTATGTGTATTTTCACCAAAAAAAATGGTTGAGAAGTTAGAGGGTTGACATGTTGTGGGGTTGTTAACCAATGTCATAAAACAATATGTGTACTACTGTTTCATGAGAAACTATTTGTTCTGTAAGTCTTCACCTGAAGTACAATAAAAAATAAAAATTAAAAAAAAAAAAACTATTTCATTCCTATGTGAATGTCTTCATTAATATGTGAAATTCTCAAAATCAGAAATAATGAAACACACGTAAACTTTTCCTTAACATAGATTAGGCAAGAATAGTAATCCTGAAGGATGAACAAACTCAGAATTTTAATTTTATGAACAAAGTAAAACCTCTTCAAGTAATCATAGACTTCTTCATTTCCTAATAAGATTTTTCCTTATGAAAAATTTTCCAGTCTGTTTTTTTGTTTCTTTTTCCCCAACCAGATTCTTAAAAAGGCTTCTAACCACACTATTCCCCCCACTCTGTTATAGTTTTTCCTGCCTGGTGACATACATCTGTCTTCTGAATATGAAGCTTTGTTAGCTACAATGTCCCAGTGGGCACAGCCCGAGAGTGTAGTAGAACTGTATAATCTTGGGCCCTACCTCAGGCCTACTGAATCAGAATTGGCATTTTAACAAGATTCCTAGATGTTTCACATGCATGTTACAGTCAGAAGCTGAGCCAGTCTCTTCATTCTGCTCCATACACAAGAAAATTAGGGCTATTCTCCAAGAGACCCCATGGCTGACAAAATGAAATACCTTTTTAGTGACCACCTGCTGCCTTGGTTATACACAAAAATGGAATAAGAGCCTCTTCCTGGGACAGTTTCCATTTGAACCTGCATGAAGGACTAACTGTACGCCACTCTGGCCATAAATGTATGCATAAGAATCATCAGTATCTTTCTGAACTACTGTTCTTATCCCTGGATCCTTGAAAGTGGTGGAGAAGAGAAAGGAGCACCTGGGTAGGTTACTAGATTTCTATGAAGTGGGGGAAAAAAATGCAGTGGTAACAACCATCTAGAAGAGTCAATCAAGTATGTCTGTAAAGTATGTAATAGAGTTGTCAGTCTTCTGATCGATGTATACATAAGCACTACATGTTTGTGATCTATTTGCTTTATTTCTCTAGAGTTGTTTGTTTTTAGTGACCTTTTAAAAATTCAGTGTTAAAAGAAAAAGTGTTTATTGATTTTAGTCACTTTAACAATAGAAAATACAGAATTGAATTTCTGAATAAAATCAGATTTCTTGACTTTGTTTTTCAGAGTCAAAATTATCTAATAATTTTTTGTTTAATCTCTGAAGTAAATGTATGCAATCGAGAAATTTATGACAAAACATGATGTGGAGAGGAGCTGGATTTGGATAATCCTCAGTTCATAAACTCCTCTGCCACTTTCATTTCTTATACTTCATTCAGAATATATTCTAGTACCACCCCATACTCCTGACTGCCTACCACCAGCTGAACAGACTGGAAAAATTTACTTAATTCCTCTAGGCCTCAGTTTCCTCATCTATAAAATAAGAACAATTAAATTTTCCTCATAGTATTGTTTTAGGAATTTAATAAGATAATGCATGGAGTCCCTGAGTGGTGTAAATGGTTAAGCGCTGGACCTCTAACTGAAAGGTTGGCAGTTCAAATCCACCCAGAAGCACCTCAGAAGACAGGCCTGGCAATCTGCTTCCAAAAGGTGACAGTCTTGAAAACCCTATGGAGTAGTTCTACTCTGCACACACGGGGTCTCCATGAGTCAGAACTGACTCAACAGCAACTAACAACAACAATGCATGTAAAGAAAGCACTTAGCAAAGTGCCTAGTACTTAATAAGCATTTAATAATGTTAACCATTAATTTGTTGTTGTCTTAAATACATTAAAAAGATACTTAGACTCCAAAACTCTTTGAGGGCAGGAACTATGTCTGGTTCGTATGTGTATATAGTCCTGAGAGCACAGCCCATTGTTTTTTATACAGTAGATACCCATGCAATGCATGTTGAATTTTACTGGATCGAATCTACTGTGTTGTATGTGATTTTTCCTATGAAGAAGAAGGGGAGATTACTTGTTATAAAGGAACATTAACTTCCTTTAAATGGACAAATAGGACAGAAACCTGTTTCTTCCCAAGAAAAAGTGAAACAAAGCTCATGGTCCCACCATCCTCATGGTACCATCCACATGCTCTCCTCATAGCTCTGAGAAGGGTACTATTACGTAGCCCCTTCTCCAAGGTGAGCCTGGCTAGGTGTTCCTTGAGGCCGGTCAGCTGTCCTTTCCCAGCCACAACAGACTGAATGGGTAGCCAACTCTCCAGAAATTTCTCTGGAGCCTAGAGAAAATGATTCTTTATGGTACACGTCCTTTACTATTTCCTGATGAAGAGCTACTTTTAGTATTTATAAAGTGTTCTAATCTCTAAAGCTGGGGAGGGGTAGGTGGGGGAGACAAGAATCAAAAGTACATGCTGCTAACAGGTGGGAACTGGAGCAGACAGCCTGGTCCCCACAGGGAACTTCCAAAAGCTGTGGAAACAGGGTGGAGCAGCTGGCAGTCCCAAGTCAAGACTCCAGAATGATGATCTACAGTGTGATCTATGGAGGTGGGGAGGCAGGGTTGAGTGAGGTGGGAGGATGGAATTGCTCTCCAGAAGGAGCTACTTCAGCCACATAAAAGAAACTTTTTACAAAATATATGTATTTGCATAAAACCACCCTTTTGTGTTTTCCCGGTAAACTGACTACCAAAAAATAAACTAAATTATAACCAATTCCTGTGATTCAGTTCCTCTTGGTAACTGGAAACAGTTAAAAACGGTGTCTGTGCTACCCGCCTGGCAGCAAAACCTGTATGAAAACGCGATTATGAAAGCAAAACCAAGAATCTTGTATTCTTTCTTCTTTCTCTAGTCACAACGGTGCCTCAGGATTGCCAGCTGTCCAGAGTGCATAAGAGTTACTGCAGGGTATTCTCATAAGGAAGCAAGGGAAGTTCTGTTTGTCCTCTGGGAGTTAAGCTATGAAATCAAGACATCAGAGTACAGGGATGCAAAATAACCTTAAAGAGACTAAATGGCTCCTGGGCCTATGAGACTAGAAGGCAAGCTGATTAAATATATTAACATATCTAAAGGAAAAATATTTCAAATTCTAGGGGCAGCTGGTCAGCCAAGAAGGCTTAGAAAAACAGAATTTTAGAGGAAAATGTTGTTAGTTGCCATGAAATCAATTCCAATTCATGACGACCCCATGTGTTACAGAGTAGAACTGCTCCATAGGGTTTAATTGGCTGTAATCTTAATGGAAGTAGATTGCCAGGACCTTTCTTCTGCAGTACCACTGGGGGGATTCGAAGCATCAACCTTCAGGTTAGCAGTCGCTCACAAACCATTTGTGCCACCTAGGGACCTAGCAGCAAATGCTAAATATGTCCATTGGAGCATTCCAGGGGATACTTTGCAACCTGCCTACTGCGTGATAAAAGAAAATTTATTTTTACACTGTAATTTTCAGGTGAGGGGTTGCTAGTGGAATGTCCTAACCTTTTGGAAGGGCTGCACTATTGAATAAAACAACAGGGGTATTGGGTATGGTAGGCTGGTGCTATAAAACACTGAGACCTCTCTCTGACAGACCTTGCTTGATCCACACTCCCCACACAAACTTGCCAGTAAAACTTGGCTTCCCTCGTACCAGGCTTTCAACATAGGAAGGTATGGCTAAAAGACACAAAGGCCCAAGCGCCTCTGCAGGCTCTTTGTAAGTGAGTGAATTAGCCCCTGACTTTATATATGTTGTTGTTGTTGTTAGATGCTGTCAAGCAGATTCTGATTCGTGGAAACCCCACGTGTGTGGCCAGGCCTCCCCACCCCTCTTCCTGTAGTAGGTTCACTGCTGCTCTCTTTGAAACTTTCCCATCAGCCTGGCCACAGAGAACCCGTTGCCATCAAGTTGATTCTGACTCACAGTGACCCCTTAGGACAGAGTAGAACTTCCCCACAGGGTTTCCAAGGAGCAGCTGGTGGATTTGAACTGCTGACCTTTTGGTTAGCAGCCAAGTTCTTAAGCCACTGTGCCACCAGGGCTCCACCACAGAGAACAGTCCATGATCACTCTCTAAGGCATTTAATTATAAACATGTAATTTTCCTTATTCAGCATCATAATTAATCAAAGAAATGCAAATTAAGAAAAATTAGCCAAGGGAAAATGGACAAAAGGTATAAGCAAAAAGGCATTCTTATAAACTGCTGGTGGGTGCATGAACTGGAAACTCACCAAAAGTCTTAAAAATATGTATACCTTCAGACCCAGCAATTCTCCCTTTAAAAATTTATCCTCACCTGTTCATTAAGAATGTGAACAAAGATTTAACCACAATGATGTCTTTTAGAGCAGTTCATAATGTAAAAAATGTGGCAATCAGTGCTGAACAATTCAGACTGGTTAAAAAAATCTAAAATTATATACTGGCATTTGTAATATGTTACTGACAAGGAAAAACATTCACAGTGTATTTTTATTTTCTTCTTTTTGTTTAGTTACATTTTCTATCTTTTTAATGACCGTTTATTTTCATATGTATGCCTGGTTCTGAATCAAAGTTGAGGAATTACCCCTGTCTACATGAAGAATAGACTCCATGGCTTGGAAGGAAGATGAGACATATACTTGGTCCAAGCCCTGTCTCTATATGAGAGCAAAGGAGGCTTCAAAGAAGGATAAATGGCTTATCTGAGGTTACACAGCTGACGATGGCAAAGCCAGTACCATCACTTGGCTCTGCAGATTCTTAAGCTTGTATCTTGTCCTATTATTCCTGGTGCCTCTAAATTATAGCAGAACCTTCTCTCTGTGCCACTCAACATTAACGACCTGACTCGGAAAGCAAATGTGCTCCTCTTGCTATGGGCTGAACCAAAATACTTGAATATAACATTTTTTAATGATCTGTCTTCCAAGTGTCCTATACATAATAGTAATAAACCTCAATTGCAAATGGCATTCCACATAATATTCCAGGATTTTCTGAATTGTGTCATAAAATATCAGACTTCTCCCAAGACATTCAGAATGAATTGGTGAGATAGGGAGAGGAGGAAAGAGGGTAAATGACAATGAAAAAGAAGGTCTACCACATACAGAACACTCCATCCAACAGCTGCAAAGTACATTCTTTTCCAATGCACATGGAACGTTCTCCAGAATAGACCACATCTTAGGCCACAGAGCAATCCTCAACAAGATCCAAAACGTTG
>NW_004444057.1:6232973-6275974 GCF_000243295.1 Trichechus manatus latirostris | reverse complement strand
CAAGGTTGAGTAAGGATATTGTTGATGTGTTGTGAGATTGTTAACCATTATAGGGCAACATTTGTAGTAACTGTTAAATGAGAAACTATTTTGTTCCGTAAGCCGTCATCTTAAGTGAGAATAACAGCACAATGGGAAGAGCGTAGTCAATGTCACTGAACTGTGCATGTAGAAATTTTTGAAATAGTGTATCTTTGGCTATGTGTATTTTCACCAAAACAAAAGGTTGTGAAGTTAGAGGGTTGACATGTTGTGGGGTTGTTTACCAATGTCATAAAACATGTGTACTACTGTTTCATGAGAAACTCTTTGTTCTGTAAGCCTTCACCTGAAGTACAATTAAAAAAAAAAAAAGTGGATGCCCAACAAAAAAGAAGGTCTACTTTGTGACACAAACTTGTAGTCATTTCTTAACATGAAAACTCTACTTTTAGGCAGCCTCATCATTCTATGCACCAGAAAAAAACACGCTGTCCTCTCAGAAGTTCCCTCAGGTCAGTTATGTCTCGGTTCTCTTCTGTGACCTAAGTCCCATGATTCCTGACTAATTTCCAATGAAACGTTCATAAAGAAGTACAATTAACATTGTTACATCTGGCCTTGAGTCAGCTTTCTGTAGCATCTGTTTTCTCCTCAAGCAACATTCACTTGAAATTTTTTTGATAGGACAGGAGAACAGAGTGAATGCTTCCCTCATTGCACAGGCCAAGGAAGTAACAGCAGAGAGTGAGAGGGAATGTTCCAAGACGCCCCATCTCCCCAGGCCTCTATTTCAGGCTGCCATTACCAAAAGGGAACCAGCACGGGGCAAAATAAGTGAACCTCAAAGGAATAAAAGTCTTACTTACGGACACACATTTCCCTGCTTTCATAAAATCCAGGACAGCACTGGGATTTGCGCCTATACATAGTTTTTTCCCCGTGTCGATAGGCTGTTCGGTAACTGATTCTACATAAAGGGGAAAAAAAATCACATTGTTACTTCTTTAGAACTGCGATTTGATCAGAAATAAAGAATTCATATTTTAATACAAAAGAACTATTAAATATAATAAAGACATGGAAAGCAAAGAACTCCAAAATAAATAAGAAGAAACATGGTATACATGTTGACCAATACTAACACTTATCAATTTAGCTCAGAATACATTAATATTCCCAATTTCAGCCAATCTATAGCTTATTTCAAAGGGATCAGAAATTTCATGATTTCCCTACCTCACTTATCTTGAGATATCTTCATATGATATTTTCATATGATACTATTCTAATCAGCATTCAATTACATATGTTTTAAAGGAAAATTTCAGAGAAATCCCTCTAAAAGTCTGGCTCAATGCAGTCTCATTCCATTATAAAACAGAAGGCTGATAGACAAAAGACCTTTCCTTTTAAGTATAATCTCATTCATTCATTGATTTATTACACTCATGTTTATTGAGCACTTACTATATTCCAGGCACTGCTGCACTGGGGAAATAGCAAAACAATATAAAGTCTTTTGCCCACAAGGAACTTACATGCTACTATAAAGACAGACACAGTAGAATTTGTTTAAAGAAAGACAGACATTAAAAGAATAAATATATCATATCATGGCTGGTAATGCTTAAAAGCCTGAGTAAGGGAATGGAATGTGATGGGGAGGAGGTGGTAGTTTACACAGAGTGATCAACGACAGTTTATCTGAAGAAATGACATTGAGCATAACATCAATTAGTGTAGTATAAGTCAGCAGGTGCCACACTCAACCCCGAACTCGTACTACCATAAATCTTTTACTAATAAAATTAGGATATTAGGATTTCCTTCCATATTAACATTAATATTGAATAATACTTCGTTTTTCTTTTCTGTTTTCACATTTATAGAAAAAAAATCTATGGCTTTTTTCCTTTTAACGTTTTATTGTGCTTAGGTGAAAGTTTATATAGAAAATTAATTTTCCAATCAATGGTTCTTACACAAATTGTTTCACAATATTGATCGTAATCTCCACAATGTGTCGGCACTCTCCCCATTTACTCCCTGGGTTCTCCGTTTCCATTAGTCTGGTTTCCCTGTCCTTCGCTGTCTTCTCATCTTTGGGCTTTTTTCTTAAGGGTCACATTTAAGCTAACCTAAAATGAGTCAGATGTTCAATTACAAACATATGCCGGAATTTCATGATATCCATTTTTAAGAGTGTCTCCCCCAGTTATGCATATAACACACAAAAGGTGTTTGAATTGTTCTGAACCAAACGGCAAACAGTAGACATTTCCTCTGCAGTTAGATTATAGGCTCCTTAAGGGCCTTTTTGCTTTGCTATCCCCGCTGTGGTCTGGAACAAAGCTAGGACAACAGCAAGCACTCAGTAACCATTCACTGAATGAAAGGATGCATGTTCTCAAGTATCTAATATCTCTGATTGTATCAAACTCCATTCCCAGCTAGCCAAGCTCATAAATATATTTGAACCCCATTACCTGTGCCGCGTGCATTTAAACCAGTTTAGAATGTCAGTGCAGCTAGTGTAGTAAATTTGATCGAAGGGATGTGGGTATGATTCCTGCACAGTCACTGAGTAGCTGAAAAGAAAAGGAAAACTAATCAGTACTTGTCTTTCTTACACAAATGATATACTATGTACTCAGAAGGGAGTGTAGGCTAAATTATCTCCATTAACAACTCCATACTGAATTTTAACAGAGAATCTCTTTTTTTTTTATACAGGTTTTCATTTGAACTAGAACTCTGAAAGTCTCAAAATTAATAATACACTTAAAAGACAATGGATCATGCTATAAATTTCCAAAAAAACTCTCTTTTCCTATTCACCACAAAGCTTTATACTCCCCAATTGTAAAATACATCACTCTATTTTTTTTTTTTTTTTCTGAATTTAATTCCCTCCCTTTGTCCTATGGCTCCAGGGATAACAAAGACCTTTCATAAAAAGTTTGCAATCAAAGTCTGCATGCAAATAACAAGGTTAATCAGCAAAAAGACAACTCAAGTATTCATAACAGAGTACATTTTGCTACTAATTCTGAAAAATAAGAAAGAGCCTATTTCCCTGGTTGGCACTTGGAATAATTTGCTTTCATGGGTCTGCTTTACTTCTCAGGCAGTGGAAGAACATCTACAGTCTCTAAATAAAATCTGCAAAGAAGTCTTTAAACCCTGTGCTAAACTTATGACTGAGATAATTAGCCTGACATCATCATACTGACAGCCTGCTGCTACTCAGTCTGCTTTTCCCCCATACATTTTCACTAACAGCTTCTTGTTAGAGTAAAAACATGCAATCCTAATGGGCCTTAGAATGTGGGTGAAAAACATGAATGAAAGAGTATCCAATGTGCAATCTCACACTTTTTAATCTTAAACAGTCGATCACATGCTCCAGAGCTTAGTTATGCCTACACGAAAAACTGGAGAATCCTGGTTTTTGAAACAATTCATTCTATTTTCTTTAACACTCTCTTAAAGATTTCCACTAAAATATTCAATCCACACTGACAAACAAAATGGACCACAATCACAGACTCACTCGCTGCAAATCAATAGCCCAATAGTTTATTAACATAAACTGTCAACTGGAGAAGGTACTGAGGGAATTAGGTTAAAATTTCAGCCGGAATTCAGGTTAGACACAGAGTAGAACCTTCTTATTTGGAAAGGTGCTGGCCTCACAAAAGGTGAAATTTCATTCTGCAGCTGGTCTCGGGTAGTCATTACATAGTTCGGCTTCAATATGGAATCCATGGAATAACCATCCTATTCATATTTTTGTGTATTCAATTATTTGGTACACTGCAATTTGATTTCCAGGTAAATTTACAAATCCTCCACAAAGCTTGGAGTCCCTGGGTAGTGCAAACAGTTAATGCACTTGGCTGCTAACCCAAAGGTTGGAGGTTTGAGTCCACCCAGAAGTGTCTTAGAAGAAAGGCCTGGCAATCTGATTCCAAAAAATCAGCCATTGAAAACCCTATGGAGCACAGTTCTGTTCTGACACACGAGGTGTCTCCACGAGTCAGAATCACCTGGATGGCAGCTGAACAAAAAAACCCACAAATCTTAAGTAGATGAAGCAAGCCCTATTAAAAAACCAGTGAACTAGAAAAAGCCAGAATTATAGTCCTGATCCGACACTGAGAAACTGGGTTGACCTTGAGCAGGTAACCTCGCTTCTCTGGTTCTTGATAATCATGTCTTAAAACAGGGGAGTCAGAGATGGTCTTGAAGATCCCTTCCCACTTGGCAGTCTGAGTTTCTAACATGCACTTTAGATGACTACTTACTTCTACCCCAACAGATACCTGTTGCTACCTGCAAGAATGGGTTCAGGAGGGTAAAGAGTGTAATTGCCTACATACCGTGATGAATCTCCTTTGGGGTAAAGCAAGGGCCTGCGTTAAAATATAAATGTTCTTGGGCTGACATATCACATTAAGCTATTAAAATTGTCTTCACACCCCTAGCGGTGCCCTGAGGTACAGGTTGATGCAAATTCTAAGACTTCCTTGCAACTTTTTTCCTTCCTATCCAGCTGCTTGTCAATAACTGAATCTTGAAGCCTGCACTGTTATTTATCCTTTCCATTGCTAGTGGAGAGCAAAGCGAATGAATGTCCTTTGTGAATGGAAATGCTATATAGGTACAGTCCTGCATCACCCACAAGCAAATAGAGCAACCTCTCCCCGCCAGCCACCCGACCCCACACCATGTGCAATAGGAATGAAATTAAATTAACCAGGCCAGTCGGGGAGAGAAAGTTATTCTAGCAGGCTCTACGGTACCAATTTAACTGAACGAAATTATTTTGTTGGAACTAGATCTGATGCAGCATTTCCAGAAAATTTCAACAGCCATGTTATAATGTTAAGGCCTGTGTGCCTTGCACAGCAGAAGTGATAATCAACTAACATATTCTGGCCAATTCTATTTGATGCGGACAGGAAAAATGACTCAGAAACGATGAAACTGGTTCCACAAAAAACAGGACAATTTTCTTTCCTACAAATTTCTAGTAGCCTGGAAGACTCCTAATTAAGAGGAAATGTTAACACACATAAATTCTTCTTCTTGCCACTTGCTCACCGACAGCACACATTTGCAGGATGCATCTCTGGGTTAAGAGCTCAGCTGCTAACTGAAAGGTCAGCAGTTGGAATCCAGCAGCCGGTCCTTGGAAACACTATGGGGCAGTTCTACTCTGTCCTACAGGGTTGCTATGAGTCAGAATCAACTCAACGGCATCGGGTTTAGTTTGGTTTGGCTTCTCTATCAACCACCACCTGTCTGTTAGTTTATCATACTGTGGTGATTTGTGTGTTGCTATGATGTTGGAAGCTACGCTACTGTTGTTTCAAATACCAGCAGGGTCAACCATTGTGGACAGGTTGCAGTGGAGCTTCCAGACTAGGAAGAAAAGCCTGGCAATCGACTTCTGAAAATTAGCCAATAACAACCCTATGGATCACAAAAGAATATTGTCTGATATAGTGCTGGAAGATGAGGCCCCTAGGTTGGAAGGCGCTCATGAAGATGGAGCAGGACTGGGCAACGTTTCATTCTGTTCTATGTGGGGTTGCCATGTGTCAGAGTCAACTCAATGGCAGCTAACCACTTCTCTATCAAAGGGCAATCAATCATTTAGGATTCCAAATTCAGTAAACATTTATTGAGCAACTTCTATGCAACTCCTGCCTTCAAAGAGCCCTGGTGAGAGAGGCAGACACATAAATAACCAAACTATAGTGTAATATGGCTAAAATGGAGAAAGGTATACAGTTTGGAGAAAATACAGTAAAAACTGCAAAAGCCAGAACCTGTGTAAGGCAGAAACCTGTTAGAAAAGGAAAACTCAAATATTTTCCATTAAAACTAGCAATAGAAAAGTGGTAAGACTTCACCCTGGCAAAGGTGGAAAACTTGTGAGACCCAGAAAAACAAGGCAGTCCCGTCAAGTTCCGGCTCTCACAGGTTTCACTGTAGGAGGATAACATACACTATGTTTTGAGAATTTCTCTTCAATCTTGAGTCTTCCCATTGAACCTACTCAGAGGCTCAAAACCAATTCAAAACTGACTGAACATAAATTTTAAAAAAGTTTAATGTGGTGAAATATTACTTTTTACAATGATCAGAAACCAAGGCTTCCACTTAAGTTTATGGGAGAAGGGGTTGAAACCTCTTCAAACCCAAATCTCTCTCCTTTTCTGTTCTTACACATTCTTTTTCTTTTTTGCATTATCTTTTCTCTTTGGTTTTTTGTTTTGTTTTTTACATTGTTAAAGGTATTATCATCACATCACAATATGGAAAACAAATTTTTAAAAATAGAACGAGAATTCCATAACTTTTACATAACCACCAAGAACATTTTGCTGTGCTTCTTCACATTTTCTTGGGGTTTTTAGATTTGTTATTAATATTATTATAATCATTTTATGCACATAATTTTGAAACCTGCTTTTTTATCTTAACAGTGTATCACAAGCATTTTCAATGCTGGTAAATAGTCTTGAAATTATGACTGCCTAAAAGTCCCTGGGAAACCCTGGTGGCATAGCGGTTAAGAGCTACAGCTGCTAACCAAAAGGTCAACAGTTTGAATCCACCAGGTGCTCCTTGGAAACCGTATGGGGAAGTTCTACTCTGTCCTATAGGGTCACTATGAATCAGAATCAACTCTACAGCAACGGGTTTTTTGGGTTTAAAAGTCTCTGTGTGGCGAAAACGGTTAAACACTTGACCCCTAGCGCAAAAAGATTGGTGGTTTGAACACACCCAAAGGTGCCTTGGAAGACAGGCCTGGCAGTCTGCTTCTGAAAGGTCACAGGCTTGAAAAGCCTATGGAACAGTTCTACTCTACATACATGGGGTCTCCATGGGTCAGAAACAGCTGGAAAGCAACTAACAACAGCAGTACTTCGTTTTAAGTAATGACACCATAATTTTCTCAATACTCAATTGTCTCTTGTTAGACAATTAAGTTGTCACTTTTTGAGGAGCTCACTTTTCTATGAAAGGAAATGTCTGCAAGAATGAGCCCACCTTCCCTGGTCACTGCTGCTTTGGCCAGTGTAGGGGCTGCTGTTTGAACTTAATTAGCTCATTCATTAACAGTAGCTGTCCACACCTCCATGTCCATCAGCAGCTGCTCCTAAAGTCACAAAGTGGGAAGGAAATTTCTCGATTGTCTGGTCCAATCTTTTTTTCAGCCCAAATGAGCAACACTGAGCTCCCATTGCTAATGAGAGTGTAGAGTCAGCCCTAACCCCCGGACACCATCCTGTCTCTCTGTCCCCTCTGGGATGTCACTAAAACACTGGCAGGTCCAGCTTTTAAAGCAGCAATGGCAATCTGTGGCATCAAAAGGAATCCCATTCCATTTCTGCACTATTTTTCAACATTGAGATACAAAACTCTTTATTTCCTGCTTGTTGGTTTAATCTTCTCAAGCATGCTGAAAACATATCATCACCGTGATTTTAACCTATTAAGTATTCTCCGGGGGAAAAAACCCCAGCAAGATTTAATTTAAGGTCAAAGAGAAGGGGAAAAAACTACCATCACTTGGACACATTCCAAAGTGGTTAATTACATTTTATCTGCGAAATTATCTTGTTACTTTAATCATATATGGTAATAATCATCATTTCTTATCTTTGCTCATTTCAGGACTGCTGGTTCAATTACTACCACTACTGTGTTCCACCCCCAACCAAGAGTGGTTTCTCTTCATTTGTGCCATTTTTGGAAGGACCCCCAATAGGTGGAAAAGCTTAAATTAATAAAACAGGGAAAGGGAGGGGGGAGAAGGAGCCGATTATTCATAGAATTATTCATCTTCCAAAAGGATTCTCTGCAGAATTCCTTTAATAACAAACACCCTTGTCCATTTTAAATATTTTAATTTTCATTAATTTCATTTTATGTACAACTCCTTAGAATCACAATTGCTGTATTAAAATGAGCACACCTTTATTTGTGAGTAAGTATTCAGATAGCAATGGAGGATGCAGCTAGAAGGCACTGATGGAAGCACTTCAGTTCCCTGCTTCTCAGGCTTGTCTGTGCAGACAAATCATCCAGGGATCTTGTTAAAATGCAGATTCTGATTCAGCAGGTCTGTGGCAGAGCCTGAGAGTCTGCATTTCTATCAAGTCCCAGGTAACGCTGATGCTGAGGCTCCACAGACCATGGAGAAGTAAGGCTCCAGGTGAATCCATGGTTCATTGGATACAGGTGGCTTTAGTATGAGGAAAGCCTGCAATGAGCCCTACTCAACTCTGCTACCAAGAATTGTGTCCTTGGAGCTAATCTTCATCCCCTCTTTTCAACTCAAGCCCATTTTACATTTTGAAAATAGAGGAGAACCTATCACCTGCACCTTTATTTGATCATTTAAATTCATCTTGCTCCTCCTTTCTCCATTCTTATCAAAACGATTCCATTTCCTTTCACCTTTCTTCAAAGACTTATTGTCTAACCATATAGCAGGAATTTATCAATAAGAGATTGTAAAAATAATCATGAAAAAAAAATCCTCCATCACTTCCCTATTCGTCAATACTCAGTATTTTAGAGGCTACTCTAATCACTTGTGCAACTGTGGAATTATTGTCAGGTTTAGAGATTAATCTGCCCCTTGTCTGTCTGTCTCTGTCTCTCACTCCTTCACCATGATGTTATTTTTGGTCACTTCATTTCCTATCAGAAGGTGGTCTCACTCATTCAACAATTATTTATTATGGACATGGCATATGCAAGACAGTGTTCTTGACACTGGAGATTATCAATGGTGAACAAAACAATACAATTATGTGCTACCAGGTTTGGTAAAATATTGAGCAAGGAATAATGACAAAATGTGTAACTATAAGTGGGTGCCAGATTACTTGGAACCTTGGATTCTTTTCTATTTGTAGACTCCCACAGAAAGTTTATCTGTTCACATTTTATCATGCTGGAGATCCCCAAGTTTATATCCCCATATACTTTCAGGCCCATATTTCAAATTGATTTTATGAATGCGACAAGCCAAATCACGCTAATCCTCTTCCCTCTCAAATCAACTCTCTTTCTTTTATTTTTCCACGCATGTACTGACACTTCCACTCTTTCACACAGCCGGTTCTAGACCTCGGCCTTCTCTGCCTCCTTCATATCTTACAGTCAATGCACCTCCAAGATCTGTTGATTCTTATTTCACAATATCTCAAAAATTTGACTTTTCCTGCCATCCTACAGTTATTCTCCTCCAAGAAGATCAACTACCAATGGTCTCTCCATTTTCTAAGTTTGATATATACCCATTCATTTATTCACTTTTCCTTGTTTAACATTTTAATAAATATTTATTAAGCACTTCCTTCGTGAAATATTATGTGGGGTGCTTAATTATAAAGATAATTAATACCTAGATCCCAGCCTTTAATTTTGTATAATCTAGTTAGTACCACAAACATGTACAAGGTTTTACGTATATACATTTTCTCTGTAGTTTAGGTTTCATAATGATGTATAACTCATTGATTGGCCAGGGGATTGGGTTTTTGTTAGCCTGATTGGAGCTGGGATTGAGCCTTTACCAAAATACAAAGCAGTGAGTGAGAAGCCAGCATGCCCTTAGAATAATACAGCTGCTGGGCTTGAGAGGCTCTGGGCTTTGCGCATCCGAAACAGTGGGTGACAAAGGTGATTAGAATGTGTATGCTAATCATGGTGGGAGGTGATAGGAAAAACAGACAAAGGGCTTGATGTAACTACACTTACAGCTATTAGAAAATACATATTACTCTCTAGTACTTAACACCTTTTATTTGTTTGACACTTGTGTTTACAAAGGTAATGTCTTAGGAATACAAGCACACATTTGAGCAGAACAGGCTCTACTTGATTGTACTGCAGTTACACTATATGGTCTGTGCTATTTCTGTGTTCCAAGTGGGACTATAAGATCCCTGAGAAGAGACACACTGTTTTGCATTCTTCTGTATGTGCTACTGCAAACTGCTCAGATCTGGACACTACGTCATCTGTTTTCACAGAATCTACGCAATCTTTCCTTCCTCCAGTATTAGATGACTCTGTTCTTGTTGGCCACAGCCCTTGGTGGTTGGCATGACACTGGCGTCAAGTTATCTTGGTTCCTAGAACCCCTCCCAACCACTTCTATCCATTCCTCTTACTCAGTTCTTCAAGAGCATCTCAGGTGATGCTACCTCCATACAGCCTTGCCACTTCCTACAGGCAGAAATCATGTCTCCCTTTCAAGGGCACCTACAACACAAGGTCTTTTATGCCTTACATTTCAACATGTTAGTTTAGCACATTATTCCATGCTGCCTTCCACTGCTCAGTCCTTGGTTCCCATGCGTAAGTCCAGCTTCCCCAAATGATTGCAAATAGATTCAGAGCAGGGACAAGACCTCAGGGAAGTCATTTTAATTGAGCTATTGATGTATTCCCAGGATCTGACAATTGCACTGGTGTTAGAATCAGATGCAACAAGGTTTTTGTTTCCCCCACATAAGACCAAGGTGAGTAATACTGTTCAATATACTAGCTATAGCTAATGATTTTTACATAAAAGAAATTTCACAATCTCTTTTCAAAGTCTAATTTTCTACATCTGACTGCTAATGACAGTATGCAAAGGAACTTATCAGAAATTATTTCTCAGGCTGCTTTCAGAACTCTTACCTTTCCCAGTGGCTACACACATTAGGGTCTTCAAGATTCAGAGGGGAGGTGGTCCCGATCCAGTGGCATAACAGTAAACAGATAGAGCCCAGGCATGAGTTCAAAGAAATAAGCATTTTTTTTGAAGAACAACCTATGGGGGGAAAAAAAAAAAGATCCAAATTAGCTATGCATTAAAATGACCCAAACAGAATTCTTCCCAGTCCAGCAACCATTTCGTACCAGTTGTCACTAAGGCTGAAACATGCATAATAAGCTATGTATTTAAACAGAGGGGTCACCAGATTTCATGGTTCATGAGAGAGAGGTATTTCTTATGTTGTGCAGGGTGGCTACAGTTTTGTAAATTACTAAAATGTGCAAATCATCATTAATTGCCACCACAACAAAAGCCCCTCTCATCCATGCCAGCCGACATTAAAGAAATGCATCAGAACAACTCAGAGCAACACAGGCTTCCAGATTCTCTCACCAGGCTTATTTCCCTTCAGGAAGAAGAGGGCACGCAGAGCAATCTGGCCTCATTTGTCCTAGAGGATAAATGATGAAACAGAAGCTCCATTGACTCAAGAGCGAGGTACCTCAGGCTCAAACTGAGACTCATCCAAAAATTCCTTCAGTGTGCCCTGACTACCTGCTCTATCCTAGGCACTTTGCAAAGCCTGAAGACCAAGTAGGCAACTAGACCCATCCTTATCCATTAAGATGCTTATAATTTGTAGTCTTGACTTAGATTCCTGAAATTTAGTGCTCTAGTTTCTCCATCTGCTGAAAAGAAATGAAACCAGCTAGCTTACAGAGGTGTTTTTTTTTTAAAAAGATACATAGAAAAGAATATAAAGCTGTTTACAGGTTGGTATTGGAGAAAATGAATGTGATATTATCAAAGGAGACCATAATGGAAAAACAAATAGTAACATATTTAGAAGCCTGGACAAGAGTTAGGCAGGCAAAGGAAGTAGAAAAAGAAGGCGAAGAATATTCCAGGCAGAGGGAACTGCATGTGCAAATGTCCAGATGCAAGGGAGGGCCAGGCACATTTAGAGAGCTCCGATTAATTCATGGTAAGAGAATAAGATGGCTGGAGAAACAGGAGGTACATCATGAGTTTTATAAGCCATAATAAAGTATGTGAACTTCATCCAAGGATAACAAGGAGCTAGTAAAGGGTGTGGAGTCCCAGGACGGGGCAAATGAACTTCTGAAAAATCAGCCATTGAAAACCCTATAAAGCAAAATTCTACTCGGACACACATGGGTCACCATAAATCAGTCACGTCAAAGGCAACTAGTTTGGATTAAAGGGTGCACAGTGACCAGCAGATGACATTAGAAAGATCACTCTGGCTGTAGGGAAGGGGGAACTGGAGGGGAAACTAGTAGAGGGAGACCAGATGAGATACAACTGGCTGAATTAAGGAAGTAGCATTGGGGTTACAGGGAATTGAATGAATATTGGGGACTTTTAGAGGGTGGAATCAATAGGACTTGGTGATTAAATATAGGATTAAAGGAGAGGAGGGACTCCTGGTTTAGCCCATAGGTGGATGGTAAGTCCCTCATTGAGATGGGAAGCACACAAGTGGCAGCTCTGGAGAGAGAAAGCTTTGGGTTCAGTTTTAAATATGTCAAGTTTGAGGCTCCTATGAGCTATTCACATGAAGCCTCCGCAGGCATTTACTGAATACCTACTATATGCCAGGCACTTCACCAGGCTCTGTTGTGTAGTTGTTATAATGACATGTGCCTGGGAATCATATGCTATTTCTTGCTTTCTGGGAACTTAGCACTTAGCAAAAAGGAAAAGTTTAGTTGTCAGACTATGTCATCTAAATCATTACAAAAATGGACATGGAAAAGAAATACCTGATGTGGCAATCTGCTTCCATAAAGATTTACAGCCTTGGAAACCCTTCGGAGTAGTTCTACTCTGTCCTATAGGGTCACAATGAGTAGGAATCGACTCCATGGAAGTGGGTTTGGTTTTGGTTTCGGACCCATTTACTAATTAAAATAAAATAAGCATTAACCTGCTTGTTGGTAAACTAGCAAAACTAGCAACAATAGGCTAAATTATATGACCAAAACAGCCATTTCCAGGGTGAGAGCTAACTTCCCGCACGATGAGGTCATCATTTTTTAGTTCTTGGCAATGGAATTTATTGAATAATAATCTTGCGGTTTGAAGAGTTAAGTTTATCTTAAAACCAAATACGTAATAAACAATAACAAAAAGCTTATCTTAGGAAATCATTTATCCTAAAGATAAATGGAGGAAAGATCAAATGAGGAAGTATTAAATTCTTTAAAATAAGATTGTTTAGAGGGACAAACTTAAGTGGTTTTTTTTGACAGTTATATTACGACAAGAAAATTGAAGAAGAAATGATGCCTTTGAATTACAGTGTTGGTGAACAATACCGAATATACCATGGACTGCCAGAAGAACGAACAAGTCTGTCTTGGAAGAAGTACAGCCAGAATGTTCCTTAGAAGCCAGGATGGCGAAACTTTGTCTCACATACTCTAGACATGTCCTTGGAGAAGGACATCATGTTGGTAAAGTAGAGGGTCAGTGAAAAAGAGGAAAACCCTCAACGAGGTGTACTGACACAGTGGCTGCAACAAGGGGCTCAAGCATAACAACAATTGTGAGAATGGCACAGGATCGGACAGTGTTTCATTCTGTTGTACATGGTGTCACTATGAGTCAGAACCGACTGGACAGCACCTAACAACAACATCTATCTCTGAACTCCACAAAAGCTAAAATGAAAGAAAATGTTTGATTTGGAATAAGAAAAAAAAAATCATGAATTTGAAGGATAATTAAAAGACAGTGTAAGTCATCACTAAATAATTCCAACCTATAAAGCATAAATGGGTAGCCAAAATATGGCTTACAGATTTATTCAAATTATTGATGTTTCTCACAGGCTAACTACCATGAAGTTGTAAAATCAGAAGTTTAACATTATATAAGGAAACAAGTTGTTCCATTCAACAAGAATAAATTAAAAATAATAATTATTATAATAATAATAAACAATAACAGCTAACATTTCCTAGCTGTTTACTGTGTGCCAGGCGCAGCGCTAAACTCCTTAGGTGAGTCATCTATTTAACCTCATGGTGGTTTATCTAAGAAGTAAAACTATTATTATTCCCATTTTACAACTGAAGATATGTAATGTATTGCTAAGGAGCCCTGGTGGCTCAACGGTTAAGTGCTTGGTTGCAAACAGAAAGGTTGGCGGTTTGAACTTACCAGTGGCTCAACAGGAGAAATACCTGGCAATCTGCTCCTGGAAGGATTAAAAAAAAAACAAAAACCAAATCTGTTGCCATCAAGTCAATTCCGACTCATAGTGACCCTATAGGTCAGAGTAGAACTGTCCCATAGGATTTCTAACGAGCGGCTGGGGGATTCGAACTGCCGACCTTTTGGTTAGCAGCCAATCTCTTAATTACTGTGCCACCAGGGCTCCCCCGTAAGTATTACAGCCTAGAAAACCCCAAGGGCAGTTCTACGCTGTCACATGAGGTCATCATGAGTTGGAATCAACTCGATGGCATCTAACAACAACAATATACTGCTAGTCTTTTCTTCATCTATCAAAAAGAGAAAACCTTTCACATATTTGCTTGTAACAATAACATGGCGAATATTGCTCTGTCTCATTGCTTTCTCTATGCCAGGATAAGTAGTTTTTATGAAGGGTGAAATATATGTTTTAACGTTCATCATTTCCTCAAAGACAAAAGGAAGGCTGGTAAACAGTATTCTGCCATCTATTCACAAACAGTTACCCAAATTGGGAAGCTTATATTCTGAGTCACAATCTCAGACCAAACCATCCATTCATCAATTAGAAATGTGTAGTCTATAAAGTAAGAAATTGCTGTAAGTAATGAATCAAACTGCCAAGAAAAAGAAAGAGGCTGTATGCTCGCTTTTAATGTAAAACTTTTACCGGTCATCTTCTGGTTTCCCCTTTTGCTTTGCACCCGATGCATCACCATGTGAGGGCTCTAACCTCCCCATCAGAGTGGCAGAATAAACGTAGAATTTGGTCACTTCTCATTGCTTTTGCAATTCGGCATACAGAAAAATCAAATTGCATTGAGAAGTTGCAGGTGGCTTTTGAGGAAGGGGAACTATCAACACATTGAATATATATATGTATGTATATATATCACTTGGTTTCTTATTCTTAAAGCATTTTCATAATTAAATTTTAAAAAATTAACTGAATTCTAGAATAATTTACATTAGCGAATAAAATGTAACAAACCAAAAGATCTGCTAGATCAAGATGCAGGGATAATGCACACTCACATAAACTGATTAAACTGTATTAACAATTCAAATGTTAAATGCGGCTGGAAGAGAAGACAGTTTCAGAAATATGCCAATGAGAACGATAGAAATACAACATTTCATTACACTCAGAAACACAAATTATCCTTTTTTTTTTTTTGTTGCTCCGTCTCATTTAATAAGGGCTTTGTTCACAACCATAATAAAAAGTTGATAGGGCATGAATATACCTGTCTTAATCATCTAGTGCTGCTACAACAGAAATACCACAAGTGGATGGTTTTAACGAAGAGAAGTTTATTTCCTCACAGTCAAAGTAGGCTAAAAGTCCAAATTCAGGGCATCAGTTCCAGGGGGAGGCTTTCTCTCTCGGCCTTCTCATCAGTGTTCCCCGGGACTAGGAACTTCTCAGCGCAGGGACCTGAGTCCAAAGGACACGCTCTGCTCCCGGCACTGCTTTCTTGATGGTATGAGGTCCCCCTGTCTCACTGCTCACTTCTGTCTTTTATATCTCAAGAGATTGCCTCAGGACACAATCCAGTCTTGTAGATCAGGTCCTGCCTTACTAACACGACTGCCACCCATCCTCCCTCATTAACATCACAGAGGCAGGTTTACAACATACAGGAAAATCACACAGTACCAGGAATCACGGCCTAGCCAAAATGATACACACATTTTTTGGGGGACATAATTCAAACCATGACAATACCCTTTACCTATTTTATTTGTTTTCTTTTATAAGTTTTGGTGAGTAAATAGGGGTACTCTTGTTCTTATGCTTACTCGGAGGGAGAAAAAGGTCAATACATTTTTCATCCTAATTTCTCTCTTTTAAGCTGTGTCATCATGTCTTATAATCTACTTTGGCTCTCCAGTGAAAACAAAATACAATTGTTGAAAAATAACATTATTTCAATTGAAAAAAAAAGACAACACAGTGGTGATTTGCCTCATTAAAATAGACATTTTGAATATATTCCAAATTCTAACTTGAGTATTGGGCTCCCTTCCCCCCAAGTCTCCATCTTCAAGTAACTTTCTTTATGGTTCCATTTAACAAAATTTAAAATGTGAAAAATAAAGAGTCATTTGCATGAACCCCCTGGTGCCAAACTTGATTGCATTCCCTATCATTCACTTAATTATTATGGAAAAATCAAAACAGAAGATCAGAACACCTGATTAGCATTGCTAAAGTGCTGCTTTTAGGAAGAGGAAACAGCCGGCATAGTTAACTCTTGCTGCCTACGAGGTGGTACAGCTCCAGTAGGAAGGCAGGCTCTGCTTATTCTACCACAAAAACCTCAATAAATAATCAGGTTGAATATAATCCTTACAACGGATGAGCTTGGGTTCTGATGATAGGCAGCAGTTTCTTTATCAGTGTGTTAAAGAGAAATAAACAATGGGGCGTTGATTTACTAATTTATTTTTGCAACAACAGAGGGATAAATGATTCCAGACAATTCTTACTCTAAAATCTATTCCCTTCCTAGAATCATTAAATGCACACGTAAAAATAACTTGGGTGCCTTCACTCAGCTTTTTCTGCAGCTCATTTCCTATCTCTAAATTCTTCCCACTGTCCTCTAAATTAAAATTAATTTCCTGATTAGAAATAGCCACATTTCTACAATTTTGCTTTCTGGTTACCAAAAGCTACCTATTTCTCTTGATCACTATATTATGTTATCTATAAAGGATGTACCATGGTAGGCAGGTTTCAGCAGAGCTTCCAGATGAAGACATGCTAGGAAGAAAGGCTTGATGATCTACTTCCAAAAATCAGCCAATGAAAACCCTATGGATCATAGCAGAACACTGTCCACTATAGAGCTGAAAGATGAGCCTCCTAGGTTGGAAGGCACTGAAAACACAGTGGCCACGACAATGGATTCGAGCATACCAATGATCACGAAGGCAGTGCAGGACTGGGAAATGTTTTCTTTTGCTGTACATAGGGTCACCATGTATTAGAGTGACAAGCTTTTCCTTGAGCTACTTAGAAAGGCGGCCTGAGGGTGGCAGAAGGCAGTGTGCTTTGTTATTCCTGGAGCTTTGAGCCTGTAAAGAGCATATCAACCGTCCAGCTGCAGGGTGGTAAAGATGTAGAGAGAATAAACTTGCTGGTTTCTCTGAGAACAACCTTAGAGAGGATTTCTGTGGAAGCACTGCTTTGCTGGTAAAAGGCATCCTTGAGGCACTGTTATGATTTTTATTTTCACTATCTAAAGCTGGTTATTCTAATCACACATTACATTACCCAGGCATGACTATTCATTTCGGGCAGTACAAGCACAATATATTTTCTTTTGTTCCAGGGCGGGGGGGGCGGGGTAGTGCTCATGCCATTTTACTAACATCAAACACCATAAGAAATATATTTTTTCTAAACCATATTAACACTGGTAATGGCTGCAACAATGGGCTAAAGCATAACAACGATTATGAGGATAACGTAGGATGGGGCAGTGTTTCATTTTGCTCTGCATAGGGTCACTGATTCAGAACTGACTGGATGGCACCTAACAATGGCAGTTACACAGCATTCGTTGTAACCTTTGAAGAATGTAAGTTAAATGAGTGTGTACACCAATATTAGTACAAGAAAAAAATTACTCTCAATTCCTATTTTATAAACGTATCATGGTTTTATAAACAGCAAAAAAAAAAAAAAGAAAAACCCTAAACATTAGCAAGAAATTAGTGTTCAATAATGGTACCAGCATTCATTGGACACTTCACATCAAGCAAAAATTGGGCAAGGCTCTGAGGATGACAGGTACTGAATGGGAGCTCACAGTCTCCCATGGAAGATGGCCACAGGCAGATCATTTCAATAAGGCACCACTCACGCCATGATTAGACTGGAATAGGCTGCTGTGGGAATGTGGAGGTATAGCCTCACCTACTTGCCCAGCCAACTCCACAGACACCAAGTGGCATTAAGGGAGATTCCTGGTCACTCACTTGTCATTAACTTTGGGAAGTACTCACAACAACATCCCTATGAAACCATCACCCACAAACCTTGAAAACACACACACACATAATATTCATCAAGGATCTACGTGCAAGAAACTGGGGACTATTATGAGGTATAAGGCATGGTCTCTGTCCTCAATAGTTCAAAATCTAATGGAAAGAAAAATTATAAATATAATGCAATTATTAGTCAAATGAGTCCATTTTGAAACGAATTGCCAGGGTTTTAAGAGAAGGGGAAAGTCAATGTGAAATGAACAGAGGTTTTAAAAAGAAAAGGAACTAGAAATCACTGAGTGTCTCTACCTAGTGCCTGACACCTCACACATGTAATCTCATTGACTCTATGAGTGAGGATCTATTATCCCCATGTAGAGAACATGGAGATTAAATATCTCACCTAAAGTCAGACAGTTAAAATAGAGCAGAGATTTGAATAAGCCTGGCTGATGACACCGTCTGTGACCTGCCCTCAGCATCACACCTGGAGTAAAAGAAATCTTTGGGTGAAAGAAAACCATGGAGAGTGGCCACCAGACAAAGAGAAGGGGTCAACCAAGCCTTGGGGGTGGAGAGCAGAAGATTTTGTAAGGGATCATGAGAAGCAACGCTAGAAATGTAGGTAGTGTGATAAAGGGCTTGAGCACGAGGCTAAGGAGTTCCAACTAATTTATCTTGTCTGTGATGAAAGACATATGAAGTCTTTGAGCAGGCGGCATTACTTGACAAAAGAGATGTTTTGCAGATTAACAGAGAAAGTGTACAAAATTCTATCAAGGAATCAGAGACTAGAAGCAAAGAAACTGGGCAGAGGCTACTGCACTCAGGTGTGGACTTAAAGCGTGTGTTCTAGGGTGGTGGCCTAAGGAATAGGAAGCACGTGAGAAACGAACAGGGGAAAGAATTAGCAGGACTCAGTGCCACAGGGGTCATGGCAGAGGAGAAAGTCAGAGACAACACTAAGGTTTTGAAAATGACTGGGAAAAATAATAGAAGTCAGGTTGACATGAAGAAGAGCTGTTTGGACTTTAAACCATTCCGAATCCCAGTTATATTTTCTGGGTTCAGTCTATTTACTTCTAGCTGGGAAAGCAATCTCTTTTTGATTAGAAAAGAAAACTTTAAACACTCTTCCTCATTCCGTTATTATTTTCTAAATTTCTCATGATTGTAAATACTTCAATAACATTTCCACTCATTCATCTTAACATAAAGAGTCCTAATATTCTGGGCCTGGCTACAAAAAAAAAAAAAATCCTCTTCTCCCTTTTATAAAACATAGTCTTTTTTTTTCTTTTTCCCAACAATTATGCTTTTGCAACCCTAAGCTTACTCTATTGTAGTGGCCAGCCTCCAAAATAACCTTTAATGACCCCTGCCTTGCATAATCCCCTCTCTTACTGAATAGAGTGGACTTGTGTAACCAACGGGATATTGCAGAAATGATAGAGTAGAACTTCTGAGCCTTGGTAATAAAAGGCAAGACCTTGCTCTCCTGGATCAATTGTTCTGTGGGAATCCAGCTGCCATGTCATTAGGACCCTCAAGCAGTCCTATGGAGAGATCAACACAGTGAGGAACTGAAGCCTCCTGCC
Organism: Trichechus manatus latirostris; assembly: GCF_000243295.1. Taxonomy (NCBI): domain Eukaryota; kingdom Metazoa; phylum Chordata; class Mammalia; order Sirenia; family Trichechidae; genus Trichechus; species Trichechus manatus. The sequence continues at coordinate 6,256,369 of NW_004444057.1, read as the reverse complement.
AACAGTCAAGCGATTTATCCATCTTGGAAAGAGCTCCTCCATCCCCAGCCAAGTCTTCAGATGACTGTAGCCTCTGCCAACATACTGACTACAACCTCATGAGAGACCTTGAGAGAGAACCACCCAACCAACTTCTCCCAAATTCCTGACCCACAGAAACTGTGATGTAATAAATGTTTGCTATTTTAAGCCACTAAATTTTGGGATAATTTGTTACACGGCAATAGATAACTAATAAACTTATATTTAGTTATGTCTATACCAAAATTGGAGTCTGTGAGTGTGTGGTTAAATTCTTAACTATTAGCCAAAAGGTTGGCGGTTTCAACTCACCCAGAATCAACTCAGAAGAAAGGCCTGGTGATCTGTTTCCAAAAGGTCACAGCCTTGAAAACCCTATGGAGTGCATTTTTCTTCTGCACAGATGGGGTTGCAATGAGTCAGAATCAACTTGACAGCAACTAGTTGGGTAGTTATACCAAAACTGTTTTTTTTTTTTTTTTACTACTTCCAAAATATTTCCCAATAATGTATACCATTTTGCTGGCATCTTTAGTAGCCACACAAGTACAGCAGCACACAGAAGAAACTGCCTGCAATGATCCTGAAATATTTTCCCTATATCATAACTCTGGCAATAGCCTATCATCTCCTAATTACAGTTTGAGGTTGTTTTTCCTAGAAGCATGACTTCACAAAGCCTCTGATTTGAGCTGCATCTGTTGCTCTTCAACTCAAAGCACTGTTCCATATTATCCTGCTATTTATTGTTAATCATTTAGCGTTTGACTATTCAAAAAATGTAACCACCTCATAACAACTTGGAGTCTTCATCACATGCTCTATGCTACAGGTCATTCACAAAGTATTAAATGAATAGATTCCAGACTCTTCTCTGAATTACTTTTTCATCTCTAAATGTTCTCTTTATTTTCCTGCATTTGAACTGGTTTGCTATGGTTATCCTTGATTACACGGTTTGTAACAGTTATTTTTTATTTAACTTTTTATTTTGAAATAACTCAAATTTGCTTAAAAGTTATAATAGTATAAAGAATATGTATGTCCTTCACTGCTAACATTTTGCCACATTTGTTCTATCACTCCATATTTATATATTCATACATAATACACATATATGCATACATATATATGCATATATATGTTGTTGTTAGGTGTCATCTAGTTGGTTCTGACTCATAGCGACCCTATGTTCAACAGAACAAAACACTGCCCTGTCCTGCACCATCCTTACAATCATTCTTTTGCTTGAGCCCATTGTTGCCGCCACTGTGTCAATCCATCTCATTAAGGGTCTTCCTCTTTTTCGATGACCCTCTGCTTTACCAAGCATGATGTTCTTCTCCAGGGACTGATCCCTCCTGATAACATGTCAAAGTATGTGAGACGTAGTCTTGCCGTCTTTGCTTCTAAGGAGCATTCTGGTTGTACTTCTTCCAAGACAAATTTGTTTGTTCTTTTGGCAGTCCATGTATATTCAATATTGTTCACCAACACCACAATTCAGAGGTGTCAATTCTTCTTCAGTCTTCCTTATTCATCATCTAGCGTTTGCATGCATATGAGGACACTGAAAACACCATGGCTTGGGTCAAGCACACCTTAGTCTTCAAAGTGACATCTTTGTTTTTCAACACTTTAAAGAGGTCTTTTACAGAAGATTTGGCCAATGCAATGCGTCTTTTGATTTCTTGACTGCTGATTCCATGGACATTGATTCTGGATCCAAGTAAAATGAAATCCTTGACAACTTCAGTAATTTCTCTGTTTATCATAGTGTTGCTTATTGGTCCAGTTGTGAGGATTTTTGTTTTCTTTATGTTGAGGTGTAATCCATACTGAAGACTGTGGTCTTTGATCTTCCTCAGTAAGTGCTTCAAATCCTCTTCACTTTCAGCAAGCAAAGTTGTGTCATCTGCATAACATGGTTGTTAATGAGTCTTCCTCCAATCCTGAGGCTCCATTCTTCTTCATATAGTCCAGCTTCTCAGATTATTTGCTCATCACACAGATTGTATAGGTATGTTGAAACGATACAACCCTGATGCACACCTTTCCTGACTTTAAGCCACGTAATATCCCTTCGTTCTGTTTGAATGATTGCCTCTTGATCTATGTACAGGTTCCTCATGAGCACAGTTAAGTGTTCTGGAATTCCCACATATATATAATTTGACTCATCTGTCAGTTTGTCATACTATGGTGGCTTGTATGTTGCTGTGATGCTGGAAGCCATGCCACCAGTATTCAAATACCAGCAGGGTCACCCATGGTGAGCAGGTTTCAGCTGAGCTTCCAGATTAAGACGGACTAAGAAGGACCTGGCAGTCTACTTCTGACAAAAATTAGCCAGTGAAAACCTTATGAATAGCAGTGGAAGATTGTCTAATATAGTGCTGCAAGATGAGCCCCTCAGGTTGGAAGGCACTCAAAATAGGACTGGGGAAGAGCTGGAGAATACAGAAAGTCCCTGTACCAAAAGAATTGGTCAGTGTTCAACCATTTCAGGAGGTAGCATATGACCACGAATCAGTGATACTGAAGGAAGAAGGCCAAGCTGCACTGAAGACATTGGAGAACAAGAAGGCTTCAGAAATTGATGAAATACCAATTAAGATGTTTCAACAAATGGATGCAGCACTGAAACTGCTCACTCATCTATGCCAAGAAATTTAGAAGACAGCTACCTGGCGAACTAACTGGAAGAGATCCATATTTACGCCTATTCCAAACAAAGGTGATCCAACAGAAAGCGGAAATTATCAAAAAAATATCATTAATATCACACATAAGTAAAATTTTGCTGAAGATCATTCAAAAGCGGTTGCAGTAGTTCATCGATAGGGAATTGCCAGAAATTCAAGTCGGATTCAGAAGAGGACATGGCACGAGGGATATCATTGCTGACGTCAGATGCATTCTGGCTGAAAGCAGACAATGCCAGAAAGATGTCTACCTGTGTTTTATTGACTATGCAAAAGCATTCGACTGTGTGGATCATAACAAACAATGGATAACATTGTGAAGAATGGGAATTCCAGAACACTTAATTGTGCTCATGAGGAACCTGTACTTAGACCAAGAGGCAGTCTTTCAAACAAAACAAGGGGATATTACGTGGCTTAAAGTCAGGAAAGGTGTGCATCAGCATTGTATCCTTTCACCATACTTATTCAATCTCTTTGCTGAGCAAATAATCTGAGAAGCTGGACTATATGAAGAAGAACAGGGCAACAGGATTGGAGGAAGACTCATTAACAATTTGCAATATGCAGATGACACAACTTTGCTTGCTGAAAGTGAAGAGGACTTGAAGCACTTACTGAGGAAGATCAAAGACTACAGCCTTCAGTACGGATTATGCCTCAACATAAAGAAAACAAAAATCCTCACAACTGGACCAATAAGCAACACTATGATAAATGGAGAAAATACTGAAGCTGTCAAGGATTTCATTTTACTTGGATCCACAATCAATGTCCATGGAAGCAGCAGTCAAGAAATCAAAAGATGCATTGCATTGGGCAATTCTTCTGCAAAACACCTCTTTAATATGTTGAAAAGCAAAGATTTCACCTTGAAGACTAAGGTGTGCCTGACCCAAGTCATGGTGTTTTCAATCTCCTTGTATGCATGCAAAAGCTGGACAATGAATACGGAAGACTGAAGAAGAATTGACACCTTTGAATTATGGTATTGGCAAAGAATACTGAATATACATGGACTGCCAAAAGAATGAACAAGTCTGTCTTGAAAGAAGTACAGCCAAGATGCTCCTTAAGCAAGGATGGTGAGACTTTGTCTCAAATACTTTGGACATGTTATCAGGAGGGACTGGTCCCTGGAGAAGGACATCATGCTTGGTAAAGTAGAGGGTCATCGAAAAAGAGGAAGACCCTCAATGAGATGGATTGACACAGTGGCTGCAACAATGGGCTCAAGCATAACAACAATTATGAGGATGGCACAGGATTGGGCAGTGTTTCGTTCTGTTGTACATAGGGTCGTTTTTAGGGTCACTATGAGTCAGAACCTACTGGATGGCACCTAACAACAGCATATAATTTGAATCATTTTAATTTGTACACATCATACCCCTTCACCTCTAATTCTTTAGTGTGTCCTAAGAATACGGACATTCATCTATACAATTATAGTACAATTTAACATTGGTACAATACTACTATCTAATCTATAGACATAATTCAAATTTCATCAGTTATCATAATAACATAATTATTTTAAGTTTTTCACATGGAAACTCTTCAAATATTTGCTGACAAACAAACATTCATTCATAGTTAAATTCATCTTTGCTCTCAAAGAGCTTACAATCTAATCTAAGTGCTATTGTACAAATACTAATGATAAGGCAATGTAAAATGTGATTAGGGTCAAAGCGGGATACTAAAGAAGTCTGGGAGTTAAGAAAGTACTTATTTCCAACTTGTGAGTGGGGATAAGAGGTGGCATTATTAAAGATCCTTCAGAAAAGGGATTGGGTTCACCTGAGCTTGGCTTTCAGGCAGGGGCGGATGACCCAGTAAGCAAGGTAAGCATTAGATTACCACTAGATTAGTAAGTAAACACAAGTAAGCCCATGCTTACCTTGCTTACTGGATCATCCATCCCTTTCAGGGATTGTAAATGTGAAAAGAGGCCTTGAATCTGTAGGAAGGTGCTGTGGGGTTGGTAGAGAGACATATGCCAGCCATACCTAGAAGCAGAATCTTTGATTTGGTAAAAAGTGCGCAATTGTTCACTACAGATGATCTGGTAAGCAAGGTAAGCACAGTGGTTACTTTGCCTATTGGATAATCCACCCCTGCTTTCAGGAGGGGCAGATTTTGCTGGGTAGATGAAGTAGAGAAAATCACAGGCAGTGGAAACAGTAGGAGCAAAGGTAGGAGGAAGTAACTTCTCAGAGTAAAGGCAAATAGGCCAGGCTGACTGGTGCACAGAGTGGAAACGGAAAATGAGTGGAGGAGGAAATTTAGAGCCACATCATGAATCGTGTTGAATACCATGACTTAAGATTTACTCAGGGGCAAATATCAAAACACCTCATGAAACCTCAGGTACTTCAAGAGTGAATGGATTTGGAAAAATGAACTAGAAGATGCAAATTGATTAAATCAGGAAGAAAGGGAGACCATAAGGACATCTGAATACCAGGAAGAAAGGGTATTTATTGTTTCTTGTTTTTCCTTTCAACCAACAATACTGACTCAAGAAGTTGAAACATTTCAGATTTAACCAATCCCGACATAATACATGCATGGAAAAAAAAAAAACACAACCGAAGAAACGAGAAAAGAAGACAATTTCCTTAGAAAGGAAAAGTCAAATTACAATAAAGAGGAAAGGGATAAATACAATTCTCTGATAAAGAAAAAAAGAAATGTTGTGCATCAGGATACTTGAGGGCCATCAAAATCTAAGGTCTTTCCCTGCGCGTAGAGAGGAAGACAGGGACAATGACGGGAAGCATTAGTATTTGCACGGCCTGTCTGTTGGGAAGGTCCTTTTCAGTCGTGCATGCAGCTGTAGCAGGAAGGAAGAGGACACTAATTCTGCCCCCATCACTGGCATGATAGAGAACACATACATGTCACTCGCCTTCCTAACTCCAGATCATTAAGCTAAACTTCAATTACTGAGACACTCACCCACTTTTAGGGCACAGCTGAGTGATCCAAGTCTAGTCCTTACTCAGAAGGTCATTGCTTAGGGAAGAAAACCCCACAGAGAAACAAAGACATTACTAGCAAAAGAATTTCTAAGGAACTGAGATTATAGTGGCTCTGAGGGAAAAAGATGTGGCAGTCTGTTTTCATAAAGATTTATAGCCTTGGAAACCCTATGGGGTTGATATGAGTTAGAATCGACTCAATGTCAGCGGGTTTTGAGATTATAGAAAACTTTACCGTCAACTAAATCTCTTCTGATTCTGTTTTAGACAAACACACACACACACACAAGCATGCATACACAACATTCCTCTATTTTTGAGTACTTCATAACAGGCCATGTGCTTTAGGTTTTTAACATTAATTTGGCTCCCAAATTTCCTGGGTATTACATATGTCCTGGGTTTCACAAAGCTTTTGCACTAAGCAATCGTAAAACAGAACGTTTGAGTTGAAAGCCTTTATGCCATCCAACCAAAATTCTTTCATTTTATGGATGAGATAACTGAAGGTGATTTGACCACAATCACAGGGCTAGTTTATGGCTGATCCAAAACTATAATCCAGAACCCAGGTCTCTCAGCTTCTAGTCAAACCACCTCTCCATGATGTGAAACAATCATAGTCTTAGGTAAAATAATCTTCCATCTGTGTGTATTGGAGCAATAAATGCTTCTTGAAAAGCAGATTCATTAAAAGTTAAATTCTCCAGGCAAACTACTTCTTGGTTACAACTGAGGATCTGAATTAGAAAGTACATAAAGTATTTCCATATTTATGCTGGACAGATGTTTCAAATAATCAAGGACTCAGCTGCCAGTCTCCCCAGTGGACTCACTAATCCAGACCAGAATGTGCAGTGACCACAGGTATCTCTTGCAGCAGACACCACCACAAAAGAATCTGAACACTTTTGTCCTTGGGGTTTTAAACCCACATGGTCAAAAGCTTTGAAGATTTGAAACAAAATGTGAGGAAGCTGCTGGGGAAATGTAAGTAGGCAGAAGAACGTAATTATTCAAAGCTGCATTTGGCCATCATATTCAGGAGAAAAGGCTTGGACAGCCAACCCTTCCACCTCCGCTTCCTCACCAATCGCATATATATGCAAATATAAGAAGCCACAACCCAAACTACAACTTTCTGACTCTTAAAATAGGGCCTTCTTTTAGTACATAAAGTGCTACAGGCTGAATAAGCAACCACTTCCTGTGGTATCTAGACAGATCTTTCATTCATGAAGTGACCCGGTCTGACCCTGGGTAATAAGTGGAGAACAATCTCATGTTGAAAGGAAAATTAATAGCCATTCTCCATGCTAGTTCTTTCATTTACATTATCTATACGTCTCTTCTAATTTCCCTGGGTCTCCTGAATTATCCTTCTCTACAGTTTTTTAGGGAAAGCCAAGATCTGGAGGCTACAGCGGGCGGAAGGGTATAGTGACTGAGATAAATTCTAGTCTGGTGGGCAGCAAACTTTGATTACTGACAGATCACTCGCTCTCTGTCTGCTTTATTGCCCTTTGAGAAATATCAAGTGGTAAAGCAGCTTTAATGGCAAGGAAACTTATAATGAGAGTTGTATTTTCCCTTTTGCTTTCTCATAAACATCCAGAATGCCGAAGATTAGTCAACTTGTGTCAGCACAGCCTTTAGAGAGAAGCTGGACTATTATGAAGAAGAACACGGCATCAGGATTGAAGGAAGATTCATTAACAACCTGCAATATGCAGATGACACAACCTTGCTTGTTGAAAGTGAAGAGGACTTGAAACACTTACTGATAAAGATCATACACCACAGTCTTCGGTAGGGAATACACCTCAACATAAAGAAAACAAAAATCCTCACAATTGGATCAATAAGCAACATCATGATAAATGGAGAAAAAATTGAAGTTGTCAAGGATTTCATTTTACTTGGATCCACAATCACTGCCCATGGAAGCAGCAGTCAAGAAATCAAACGATGCATTGCATTGGGTAAATCTGCTGCAAAAGACCCTTTTAAAGTATTAAAAAACAAAGATGGCACTTTAAAGACTAAGGTGCACCTGACCCAAGCCACAGTGTTTTCAATCACTTCATATGTATGTGAAAGCTGGACAATGAATAAGGAAGACTGAAGAAGAAATGATGCGTTTGAATTATTGTGTTGGTGAAGAATATTGAATATACCATGGACTGCCAGAAGAACGAACAAGCCTGTCTTGGCAAAAGTGCACACAGAATGCTCCTTAGAAGCCAGGATGGCAAAACTTCGTCTCACGTAGTTTGGACCAGGAGGAACCAGTCCCTGAAGAAGGACATCATGCTTGGTGAAGTAGAGAGTCAGTGAAAAAGAGGAAGACCCTCGATGACATGGACTAACACAGTGGCTGCAACAATGGGCTCAAGCATAACAATTTGTGAGGATGGCACAGGACCAGGCAGTGTCTCGTTCTGTTGTACATAAGGTCGCTATGAGTCAGAACAGACTCAATGGCACCTAACAACAACAACAACATAGCCTTAGCAGTAATCTGGTCCAATACTCTAATTTTACACACGAGGATACTCAGATCCAGAGAAATTAAGTTTATGCCCAAAGTCACAAAGCTATTTCCTAAATAGCTTCTCCTTAGGCCAATATTGGGCCAAAATTCAAGATCCTGTCTATTTATCTTGCCAAACAGTATTAATTGCTACCCACAAAGATAATAATGATGCAATTACTTTTTTTTTTCTCTGCCCAATGTCATGCTTAATAAGTACAATTATAGAAATACTAGCCCCTAGGGAGCTTATAAAAGTTTAACACTAAAAGATTGATGATATTGCCAAATACTTCAATAAGGAAACTTGTGAACACTCCTTTTCATTGTAAGGAAGAGGATCTCACAAGGAATGACGTCCACTCAAGCTGTGCGCTGAAGGGGCAGATCGGGCATACCAGTTGCCATTGAATCGATTCCAATTTACAGCGACCCCATGTGTGTCAGAGTAGAACTGTGCTCATAGGGTTTTCAAAGGCTGCCTTTGGATGGGCTTAAACTTTCAACCTTTCATTGAACAGCCAAGCTCACCACCCAGGGACTCCAAATTAGGCATCCAAAAAACCAAATCTGTTGCCATGGAGTCGATTCCAACTCATAGAGCCCTGTAGGACAGAGTAGAACTGCCCCACATGGTTTCAAAGGCTGTAAATCTTTACAGAAGCAGACTGCCACATCTTTTTCATTGGCCTATTCGAACCACCGACCTTTCGGTTAGCAGCCAAAGGTCAGCCCCTAAGCACTTAACCACTGGGCCAACCAGTGCTCTTCAAATTAGGCATAGGCCTTGTAAAAGTTTTGCTAATGGCCAGAGTCAAAACTGACTCAACAGTAACTAACAAAACTTGTTAATGGAAGAGTTGATGGAAGTTGACAGAAGGTAAACTAACATCTCCCAATCTTCCTAAGTGCAATGAATGCCTTTTTTGTTCTCAGCTATATCCTTAGTACTTAAACAACACTGGTAGAGAGGAGGGCAAATGAATGAATGAATGAATGAATTTAAATAATAAAATGCATAGAGAAGAGTCAAGCAAGTGGACTTGAAAAAATAATTTCAGAAAGGAAGAGCTAATTTAAAGAAGAGAAAGGTTTGAGATTAGGAAGACTTTTCCAGCAAGATTTAGAGTTGGTGAATTGAACAAATAAAATTCTATTGAATAATGTGTATTTTAAGTTACAGGTTTTTCGTGGTTTTAAATTTTTTAATTTCAGGTTTTAGTAATTTTTATGTACTATAATGTAGTTCTACACCTTTTGTTGATGTTGTTCTTGGGTGCTGGTAGAGTTGGTTCCGAATCAGTGACACTATGTACAACAGAACGAAACACTACCCAGTCCTGCTCCATCCTCACAGTCGTTGCTATGTTTGAGCCCATTGCTGCAGTCACTGTGTCAATCCATCTCATTGAGCATCTTCCTCTTTTTCGCCGACCCTGTACCTTACCAAGCATGATGTCTTTCTCCAGGGACTGGTCCTTACTGCTAACATATCCAAAGTACTTGAGACAAAGTCTCACCATCCTTCCTTCCGAGGAGCATTCTGGCTGTACTTCTTCCAAGACAGACGTCTTCGTTCTTCTGGCAGCCCATGGTATATTCAATATTCTTCACCAACACCATAATTCAAAGGCATCAATTTTTCTCCGGGCTTCCTTTTTCATTGTCCAACTTTCTCCTGCATATGAGACAATTAAAAATAGCATGGCTTGGGTAAGGTGCACCTTAGTCCTCCAAGTAATATCTTTGTGTTTGGGTCAGGCACACCTTAGTCCTCCAAGTAATATCTTTGTTATTTAACACTTTAAAAGGGTCTTTTGCAGCAGATTTGCCCAATGCAATGTGTTGTTTGATTTCCTGACTGCTGCTTCCATGGGCGTTGGTTGTGGATCCAAGTAAAATGAAATCCTTGACAACTTCAATTTTTCTCTTTATCATAATGTCACTTTATTGGTCCAGTTATGAGGATTTTTTTTTTCTTTTTCTTATTGTACTTTAGATGAAGGTTTATAGAACAAACTAGCTTCTCATTAAACTGTAAATACACATATTGCATTGTGACTTTGGTTAACAACCCCATGACATGTCAACACTCTCCCCTTCTGGACCTTGGATTCCCTATTACCAGCTTTCCTGTCTCCTCCTGCCTTCTAGTCCTTGCCCCTGGGTTGGTGTGCCCCTTTAGTCTCGTTTTGTTTTATGGGCCTGTCAAATTTTTGGCTGAAGGGTGAACCTATGGAATGACTTCATTACTGAGCTGTAAGGGTGTCCGGGGGCCATACTCTCAGGGTATCTCCAGTCTCTGTCAGGCCAGTAAGTCTGGTCTTTTTTTGTGAGTTAGAATTTTGTTCTATATTTTTCTCCAGCTCTGTCCGGGACCCTCTATTGTGATCCCTGTTAGAGCAGTTGGTGGTGGTAGCCAGGCACCGTCTAGTTGTGCTGGGCTCAGTCTGGTGGAGGCTGTGGTAGTTGTGGACCCTTAGTCCAGGTTTTTGTTTTCTTTATATTGAGTGTAATCCATAATGAAGGCTATAGTCTTTGATCTTCATCAGTAAGTGCTGCAAGTCCTCTTTGCTTTCAGCAAGCAAGGCCATATCATCTGCATATCAAAGGTTGTTAATGAATCTTCCTCCAATCCTGATGCCACATTCTTCTTCAAATAGTCAAGCTTCTGGGACCATTTGCTCAGCATGCAGACTGAATAAGTATGGTGAAAGGATGCAACTCTGACGCCTGTTTTTAAACCAGGCATTATCCCCTTGTTCTGTTCTAAGGACTGCCTCTTGGTCTAAGTACAGATTCCTCATGAGCACAATTAAGTGTTCTGGAATTCCCATCCTTTGCAATGTTATCCATAATTTGTTATGATCCACACAGCTGAATGCCTTTGCATAGTCAATAAAACACAGGTAAACATCTTTCTGGTATTCTCTCAGCCAAGATCCAACTGACATCAGCAATGATATCCCTTGTTCCACATCTTCTTTGGAGTCGAATTTCTGGTTTTTCCCTGTCGATGTACTGCTGCAACCACTTTTGAATTATCTTCAGAAAAATTTTACTTTCGTGTAATATTAGTAGTGTTGTTTGATAATTTCCACATTCTGTTGGATCACCTTTCTATGGAATGGGCACAAATATGCATCTCTTCCAGTCAGTTGGCCAGGTAGCTGTCTTCAAATTTCTTGGCATAGATGAGTGAGCATCTCCAGCGCTGCATCTGTTTGTTGAAACATCTGAATAGGTATTTCTTCAATTCCTGGAGCCTTGCTTTTCACCGATGCCTTCAGTGCAGCTTGGACTTGTTCCTTCAATATCATCGGCTCTTGATCATATGCTACCTCCTCAAATGGTTGAACATCAACCAATTCTTTTTGGTACAGTGACTCTGTGTATTCTTTCCCTCTTCTTTAGATGCTTCCTGTGTCATTCAATATTTTGCACATAGAGTCCTTCAAAATTGCAACTTGAGGCTTGAATTTTTAATTCAGTTCTTTCAGCTTGAGAAATGCCCATCATATTCTTACTTTTGGTTTTCTAACTTCGGGTCTTCGCACATGTCATTATAATACTTTACTTTGTCTTCTCGAGCCACCCTTTGTAATCTTCTGTTCAACTCTTTCAGTTCATCATTTCTTCCATTAGCTTTAGCTACTCTACATTCAAGACAAGTTTCAGAGTCTCTTCCGATATCCATTTTAGTCTTTTATTTCTTTCCTGTCTTTTTAATGACCATTTACTTTCTTCATGTATGATGTCCTTGATGTCATCCCACAATTCATCTGTTCTTCAGTCATTAGTGTTCAATGCATCAAATCTATTCTTGAAATGGTCTCCACATTCAGGTGGGATATACTCAAGGTCATATTTTGGTTCTCGTGGACTTATTTTAATTTTCTTCAGCTTCAACCTGAACTTGCCTATAAGCAATTAATGGTCCGTTCCACAGCTGGCCCCTCACCTTGTTCTAACTGATAATATTGAGCTTTTCCATTGTCTCTTTCCACAGATGTATTTGATTTGTTCCCTGTGTTTTCCATCCAGTGAGGTCCATGTGTACAGTCACCGTTTATTGGTTGAAAAAAGGTATTTGCAATGAAGAAGTCGTTGGTCTTGCAAAATTCTATCTTTCGATCTCTGACTTCATTTCTATTACCAAGGCCATATTTTACAACTACAGACTCTTCTTTGTTTCCAGCTTTCACATTCAATCACCAGTAATTATCAATACATCATGACTGCATGCTTGATCAATTTCAGACTGCAAAAGTTGATAAAAAAAAGTCTTCAATTTTCACATCTTTGGCAGTAGTGATTGGTGAGTAAATATGACAGTGGTACTAACTGGTCTTCCTTGTAGGCATATTGATATTATCCTATCACTGACAGTGTTGTACTTTAGGATAGACCTTGAAATGTTCTTTTTGACAATGAATGTGACATCATTCCTCTTCAATTTTTCATTACCAGCATAGTAGACCATATGATTGTCTAATTCAAAATGGCCAATACCCATCTGTCATGGATTGAATTATGTCCCCGAAAAAATGTGTGTATCAACTTGGTTAGGCCACTATTGTGTGGTTGTCCTCCATTTTGTGATTGTAATTTTATGTTAAAGAGGATTAGGGTGGGATTGTAACACCCTTGCTCAGGTCACATCCTTGATCCAATGTAAAGGGAGTTCCCCTAGGTGTGGCCTGCACCACCTTTTATCTGTCAAGATATAAAAGGAAAGGGAAGCAAGCAGAGAATTGGGGACCTCATAGGACCAAGAAAGAAGCACCGGGAGCAGAGCATGTCCTTTGGACCTGAGGTTCCTGGGCAGAGAAGTTCCTAGTCCGGGGGAAGACTGATGATGATGAGGACCTTCCTCCAGAGCCAACAGAGAGAGAAAGCCTTCCCCTGGAGCTGAGGCCCTGAATCTGGACTTCTAGCCTACTACACTATGAGAAAATAAATTTATTTTTGTTAAAGCCATCCACTTGTGGTATTTGTGTTATAGCAGCACTAAATAACCAAGACACCATCCATTTCAGCTCACTAAATGTTTCTATCTTTATGCGTTCCATTTCATTTTTGACGACTTCCAATTTTCCCAGATTCATACTTTGTACAGTCTACGTTCTGATTATTAACGGATGTTTGCAGCTGTCACTTCTTATTTTGAGTCTATCCATTTGTCGTACTGTAGGGGCTTGCATGATTCTGTGATACTGGAAGCTATGCCACCAGTATTTCAAATACTAGCAAGGTCACCCATGGTGGAAAGGTTTCAGCAGAGCTTCCAGACTAGGAAGAAGGACATGGCGGTCTACTTCTAAAAAAATTGGCCAGTGAGAACTTTATGAATAGCAGCAGAACACTGTCTGATAAATAGAGCCAGAAAATGAGCCTCCCAGGTTGGAAAGCATTAAAAAATACAAGTAGGGAAGAGCTGCCTCCTCAAAGTAGAGTCAGCCTTAATGACGTGGATGGAGTAAAGCTTTTGGGACCTTCATTTGCTGGTGTGACACAACTCAAAAATGAGAAAATACAGCTGATACCCATTAATAATCGGAATGTGGAATGTACACCGATTACATGCCTTAAAATAGTTCTTTTTTTATTTTTTAAAAGATCTGAGGGAGGACTTTTGAGTTTGTCTGTTTATTTGAAATTCAGCATAGTTTTACAACTTTTATGGGCTTACCAGCATTTTAATTTTTTCCTATCTCATTCTCAGCCAATTATGCTTGGTCTGCTTGTTAGAAATGTTTTTCATTAATTTATTTTTTTCAGGTTTAATTCAATTTTCTGCTGGTAAATTGTTGCAAAAGTTCTCAACTCTTACCTTGTATATTTATAAGCTTTGTACACTCTGGGATGATCTTACAACTTTTAAAACATATTTTTGGCAATTTTATATGATTTCCAAATTTAGTTTAAATTCATTTTCAGCCAGTGATGCCAATTGTATATACTTAAAGTTACAACATCTTAAATTTTTTATCACATTTATATTTTAGCAAAAACTTTTATCAGCAATGAGGGAATGGCCAATATTTTTTGGTTGACTATTCTTGAAAAAGTCATTAAGTTTTTAAATGTTATTTTAACATTGGAATATGAAATAAAGAGTTGAGAAATATTTGTCTATAACATTTATCATTAATTTAGTTTTATTCCTCATTCTAAGCACACCAATAAACAGTTAAATCATACCACTCCCTTAGTTTGACTCTTCATTGTAAAGATAAAGCAGGTTTTGCTGGTAGCAAAGTTTTAAAACCAATGGTTGGAAATACGAACTTTTGACTCGTTTTTCAGTTTGACCTTTCTACTAATGCAGTTTACATAATCATCTTGTTCCATTTTCATCTTCTCACTGTACATCTCAATATGAACGATACAATAAGTTTGGATGATCCAAACTTAACTCATTTTCCTCTTTCCTCCCCTCTGCTCTTCCATTGGTCCCTATCTCGATTAATGGCACTATTATTCACGTAGTCCTCCAATCCAGAAACCAGAAACCCAGAAGTCAGACTTAATATTTCACAATTGTTCTGTACATCTGTCTTGGAAATATGGGAGGATTTCCTTTTCATCCTTAACCAGTTCAGGCCAGACTCATTTTCCACTTATGCTACTATAATAGTTTACTAATATCCAGGCTTTTCAACTTTCCATCTGTCCTCCACACTGCTACCAATGCTTCCAAAACACAAATTGGAACATCTCACTCCCAAAGTTTTTCATTCCAAAGAGGAGGATTTAATATGAATTATGTCCACACAATCTGTGCTTCAAATCTGAACCTCAACTACACGAGCACAGTGTCGGTTCTCTCGCCTTTAAGGTAAAGTCAAAACTGGCATTTGATGCTCAAGATTTTAGTCTAGATTCATCACTCAGCAAACTGGCACATGTATACACCATGTGAGCAATTATCAGCTACTTGAATTTCCCAAACTATCACAGGTCCCCACTCCTTTATATCTTTGCCCATGTTTTTCCTTCTTCTTGGAATGACCAAAACTATCTGGTCAACTTAATTATCACCCATTCTTCAGGGATCAAACGTCACTCCTTCAAAGAACAGCTCCCATACTGAGCTAGGCAACCTTCTTTGCTCTCAAAACCCTGGGGCATCTTGAGAGTAGATGAGGTTTTCTTTGTAAGAGTAGTAACACACACTATTATATTTATCATTTTATTACTCATCTCTCCACTAGCTGGTGAAATCCTAAGGTCAGAACAGTATACTGCTCATTTCTATATGTGCTTGGCATATATGGAGGGCTCAATAGTATTTCTTGACTACTGATTGATTGAATGAATGACCCATTGGGAAAATAAAACTCAGTATATGAAAATTAGCTGTTCTGGATCTTGAATTATTTTTCCCAATATAAAACGAAAGAAATAGAAGGTCAATATTATCCTATTTCATTGCTAAACTAGCCGACTGCAATGAAAAACCCTGGAGGTGAAACAAAATGATTGCAATATTAATAATTATAAATATGGAAAAACAGTGAAAGCTTTGCTTGAGAAATATTTGTTTTAATTAGAGAAAAAAATTACATGGTTTCTGAAGAGAATCACATTTCCAAGGGCTTAATTAATAGCTAATCATTCTGTAAATTCATATAAAAGCTTAAGGCTTTTTTTTCCCTGACATTGGTTTAGTCTCAGTAAGTAGCTTTGTTTAAACATGGCTGCATTTGGTCATGTTCTTGTGGACCTGGTATTCATCTCAGCTGTAGACAACGTGAGATGTCTGTGAGCATATGTTTGGGAGTGTCCAGTATGGGCTGGAAGTCAGGCACTAGAAGCCAGCTGGAAGTAACAAAGGCAAGTCACAGGAGGCAGGACAAAGGAGCAATGAAGCCAAACTTTTAATGGCAGCCTTTTGCTGTGCTAAGAACGGTTTTAAAGTGTTGTACCCCGTTGCTGAAAAGCATGGTTCCTGGGGCCTGAGTGTCTGCTGGTACAGGGACCCATCTCAGCAAACTTTAGAAGAAAAACAATGTCTGGGAATAGCCCAGGATTAACCTTCAGATAAAAAGGGGCAAATTAGCAGATTATTATGCCCTGCTTTACTGTGTTCATGAAGTGTTACATAAATATAGTTTAGAAAAAGGAAAGATTGCATCATAAAGTGATTTAAAATATATGCTTGAAATAAGACAAAAAGGAGCAGAATGGAACTCATATATCTTGAAGTCTTGGGAATGAGAAGTAACTAAGGTCGTTAATGGCCTTTGACGAGAGTTTCGTTGTGAGTACAAGAAAAAGAATATTTTAATTGACACCAGAAGATACCTAAGTGTTTGTACATTACCCAAATAATGCAAGGAAATGAAAACCACAGGTGGGCATAAATACACACCAAGTATGATATTAACAGTAAGTAAGTACATAAACTGTAACATTAATATTAATATAATTATACCTTTCACGGGAATAATACCTTTAACCTTTTAAGTAGGTTATGATAATTTTTTAAGGGAAATTTGAGCCAAGGAAGCTAAAAATATTCAAACCAAAGTGATGAGTCCTGAACTCAGCAGAGCCACAGGATTTACAAATTATGACATTTTCCTTAATCTCTTTCCTTCTTCCAGTCTCCTTTTCAAACGTCATTTTCTTTTTGCCTGTACTATAAATTTAATACCTCGACTCTGATTTTTTTTTTAATTTTCAAAACCTCTTATAGCAACATCGTCACTTGATTGTAAATATTGAAAACTACAGGTAGCAGAAAGCATTCAAGAATAAGTCAACTCATCACATTAAATACAATAATTTTCCTCTTATGAAGAAGCAATTCCCATAAACTATATTACCGTCATTTGTTCAAGGTTTTCAACTTTATAATCATTTAATTTTAGAAAGGAAAAATAAAAATCTAATGAATTTAAGCAATACACGAAGACTACCTCAATTGAAAAATCTATGAAGGATGGAAATAGTTTCCTACATGGATTATATTTTTCCTACCCTGCTAATTCAAGAGTCTATGATTCATTTCTCTGAATTCCTTCAGGTCAACACGTAAGCATTCCTAATTGTTTGAAATTCAAACCATTGCATAAGCTTCTTGTCAATTTATTTCTCTCTCTGCAATGATTTATTCTCTCATTCCATACCATATTAATGATGTGTTCAGCACATAAATAAAAATATTCTTCAGTCTTTTCATTAGAAACTGCATAGAAATCTCCAATGGAACCAACTCTTCACATCTTCCTTGGATACTTGTATGTTACCTTGGGCTGCTAGTCATCTTTTGATGCTACCAATTCCATCTCAACTAGACAGTATCCTTCTTGAAAACAGAGCCCATATCTTAGTCCTGTCTCTCCCTTCCAATCCTCCCTGATTTCTACTTTGCTACCTATCTGTAATAAAATCAAAGATGCTAAATAAATGGTTGTTAGTTGCCCTGGGTGCCACAAGATTAAGTGCTCAACTACTAGCGAAAAGTTAGCAGTTCGAATACATCCAGCGGTGTCTTGGAAGACAGGCCTGGTGATCTGCTTCCAAAAGGTCACAGCCTTGAAAACCCTATGGAGCAGTTCTACTCTGCACACATGGGGTCTTCATGAGTTGGAATCGACTTAACTGCAACTAGCAACAACAATAGTTGGGCTAAATCAAATATGGGGATTACGGGTCATGCAATATTAATGTTGGGCAGTGATCTGAGAAGTTGAAGGGCAGTCTGGGGATTATATCTATCCTGTGAGTCTCGGAGAGTTTATATGAGTCCAGGGGGTGAGGTGAGAGATAAATAACTCATAACTGGAAAAAAACATATGCCTCAGCTGGGAGTCCCGGGCAACTTTGGGAGATGATACCTGGAATGATCTATACTGCCAGAAGGTGCCACTCTTCCTTGGCCAGGTTTCCACTAGATCTTAAAGACATCTTTCTGAACTTACAGAAATCTTTCCCCTACCAGTGGAACTGGAACTATAACATGAGCTGCAACACCCCAGAAGAGCTTTCTACCTTTAGGAAAATATATAGGAAAACTATACTGCATTTTATTTGAGGAAAAGCTTTGCTTTTCCAGCAACTGACTAATCCTAAACAATGTCCTTGCTTAAACCACAGATCATTCCTACTGTATCTAGGAAGTCCCACTTTTAGATGTAAGGTGTATATAAAAAGGTTTCTTAAAACAAGTTTTAATGTGGAAAAATCTTAGTCTGCATATGCTGTGTTCGTGTTTGGCAAGAAACATGTTTGGTTTCAGTAGTGGAAAATGTTGTCTAAATGGACAAATGCGGTAAAAAAAAAAAAGCGAATTATAAATATTTAGCTGTCAGATAAGTAAATGAATATGAAGTAGTATAAGGTTAGTACTGTCTTCATATGTATGTGTGTATACGTGTGTGTGCAAATGTTAAATATACACAAAGTACTTGCAGGGTTAATCGAATGAGCATGTCAAGTTTATGCTTTATTAATACAAGAATTAAAATTAAATGAAATCTTGATTCTGCTCTATGAGCTTCACCAGGCCAAGCTGTTGTTGGGTGCCATCAGTCGATTCCGACTCATAGTGACCCCAGTGAGACAGAGCAGAACTGCCCCACAGGGCTGTCTAGGCTATAATCTATAGGAGCAGATCACCAGGTCTTTCTCCCACGGAGCTGCTGGGTGGGTTTGAACTGCCAACCTTTTGGTTAGCAGACGAGCTCTTAACAGTTGTGTCACCAGAGCTCTTTCAGGTCAGGTTAAGAGAGCTAAATTTAAGACTCTAGTCAGTTAGAAATTCTCTTGGAAAATTCCTGAAAAAATCAAAATTATGTATTAGGAGACAAGGAAATGAATCAATAATTTTACAAAATGAGATCTAGAGCCTTTTCAATGTTTTTAAAACAAAACCCTCTGCCCAAATCTCTATGCCTATGGCAGCACTGGATTAAAAACAAACAAACAAACAACAACAAAAAAATCCTCTCCATTATATAACTGCTGCTTCCGAATCTACACTCCCCAGTAGAGCAATGTAGACGTGTGTCACTCATGGGCATATATTGGCTGTCTTTCCCCACAACCCCACGGTCACATAAAACTGCTCTCAACAAGCCAGGAAGGGCTCAAGAGAAAGGTTTGAGCCATGTTCTCTTACCATTCAGGACATACTTTTTCTACCTGTCCCTAGTCATTAAATCCTTACATTCATTTCCTTGAATGATGAGCCAGACTCAAGCTCACTATTAAAAAAGAAAGAAAAACAAACTTAACGAAGACATTTGCCTGAGAAACTGTCACAATCAAAGACAGACCTTTTCAGATGTAATTGAATTTTTTTTCAAGATAATTTATCCTATTAAAATATGGTAATTTACTGTGGTTTCAGGTTATCTGAAACCATTCTAAGATTCAAAGCTAAAGTTAATCTCTTGCTGTAAGCAGTGTAATCTGAACCTAAGAAAATCAGGCAGTATTTTATATTCACACAAGCACGTAAAAGCTAAAACTATTTACATCTAGGGCACTTATAGGAATCTGGTTGTACCTCAGGAACCTGCGTATGTCTTGGTGTTGAAGAGCAAAGTGCAGCCCGGAAAGAACATAACTGCCCTCGCCAAAACTCATCAAACCTTCCCCAGGCAACGTCTTTGTCTACTAAGGACCCAAGAAGAAAACCCTTCCAGAGATGTAATTTTTGACAACACTGGTATGCCCAATTCAAAAATCAGCATGATTGGAGGTTTAATGAGGCACTTTGTTATTCTCTGAAATAAAAACGAAAAAATAGAGGCAGAGTTCTTCAGGCTTAATTACCACATCTGTTATTAGGCACTTTAGCGTGATTGACTGGAGTGTATGTAGGACACGGTGCCAAGAAAGCCTCCCCATAAAAGCAGCTTCCCGCTTACTCTCTGAATGGCATTGGTCTCTGTTACAACCAGGATTTCCATGGCAAACAAGCAAAGCCTGGCACCCACAAGCCCCTGTGCCAGCTGAAGGCACTTTTCCTGGTGCCTGTTAAGATGGAAGCAGGGCCTGGGCTGCTTGCTCTGACCACTGCTTCTGTCCCTCTTTCAAACCAACTATATGACCCAGGAACCCAGGATAAAGAGGCACAGTATGAGAAGGAAAGACTACATGACTCTGAGACATTGCTTTATTATGATGTCTACTCGGGGACAATTAAAATTAGGAGTTATGATGGGATGCTGCAGATTAAAAGCATTTGCCAGCTTCTGAGCTAATTATGGCTTGAAAATGCAGTCAACAGACAACACCAAGAAGTCTGGATACCTGATTCCTCGGATACCCTGGCCTGATGAACAAAGATGATGATTTTGAAGAACAACAACAAATGAAATTTCAGAAATTTAATATCACATTCTGTAACTACACATTAGAGGAACTTACAGCCATTGTTTCTGTCCCTGGTAAAGCTGTTTACTTATTCCTTCAATTATTTTATGTAGGCAAGTGGGGATCTACTATTGAAAGCGCAGTTCATTTTTAAAGAGTTGCCCTTACAAAGTATGGCATCCCTGGGTGGTACGAACAGTTAACATGCTCAGCTGCTAACTAAAGGTTGGATGTTTGAGTCCACCCAGAGATGCCCTGGAAGAAAGACTTGGTGATATACTTCAAAAAAAAAAAAAAATAAAAAACAGTCATTGTAAACTTTATAAAGCACAGTTCTACTCTGACACATGTGAGGTCACCGGGAGTCGAAATCAACTCAACGGCAATTTGTTTTTGACTGGTTTAAAAAGTATAGCATCATTTAACTTTTAAAACTACAAAAATCTTAAGTCAAGTTCCTGTACAAGCAGTAACACAATGACAGCAATTATCAGCACACAAAAACTCTTCAGACCAGAAATACTGCAAACCTCACATGTGAATACAACCTAGGTAGGAAAATGCACAAATACTCACCTAAACCAGCTTGTCTAAAGTAAACAACAGCCCAGAGGCTCAGAAATTCATGGCTGTGACGTAAGTAATTAGAAAAAACTAAAACATATACACCATGTAAATACACTCCTCTGGAACCATCAAGTATAAGGAAGAATGTCCTTCAGGCATTCTCTGTATTTAATTTGCTCTTACAGGATGAGGTTATATAAATTTATGATGCCCTGTCCAACTGATTTTTTATAGTAAACATCATCTACAGTGTTTTGGATAAGTGGTTACCATCAGTAGTGATTTCAGCAACGGAAAATAACCCAACATGTAAAAATCCATCATTCATGCTTTTTCTAAAACACAATGAACCCAAAACTAGATTCTACAGAGAAATAATAGTGATAAAAGTATAAGTAGCAAAGCAAGGAAAAAATTTCCTAAGCTACAAAAAGGTCTTACCAACATTTAATAAAAATAAGAATATATGTATGATTTTCTCTAAAAAGGAATGAACATTTATTAAAGTCATTGTCTATATACTTGGAGAAGTATCAGATGTGGAGCAACTCTGTCCTTGAGATGAAGATTCAGGGTCAATTCCCAGAGGTTTGCTCCTGGGTCTACCAAATCTCCAACCATCTTTCCAGTCGGAGAAAAACAGGGCTTCTGGAAGTGGATCTGAGCCTTCTCAGGCAAACAGCAGTCCAGTTTGGTGTCATATACTTCCTCCTAGTCATGACTGCTGGTGTCCCTGGGTGGTGCAAGCAGTTAAGCATTCAGCTACTAACTGAAAATTTCATGGTTCGAACCCACCCAGAGACACCTTGGAACACAGGCCCGGTGATGTGCTTCCAAAAGTTCACAGCCACAAAAATTATATGAAGTACAGAAGGTAGTGGACTTCCAGGCAACATGGTGCTATGGGCAGAAGAACCATGCCGTCCCTCCACAGAAAAGATCTGAAAAACTAAACCAAACAGAGCAAATGGCAATCCTGAAACCCTACGCATCAAATGAAGAGATAAAGAACTCAGGCAAGTACCTAATGGAATAAGAAACTGACAGAGAACAGAGCGAGGAGAGATACATGCAGAGGTCCCCTATCAACTAACGCAGCATGGATCCACCATCTTGGACTCCTATCAGAGATCAGCAAACAAGGGGTATGAGGAAGCACCTTCACGGAGCTTCCAGCAGGAGACAGAACAACCAGTAACCAGCGATATATGCTTTCCCACCCCCCACCCTTCTTCACCTCCACTTGGCCTCCTCTGCTTTCTGCGGCCAGTGTCTTGGCCGGGAAGCACCACCTTCACCCCAGTGTCACTTGGATTCCACCCACCTGCACTGGCCGGCTACCTAAGTGCCATTTGTTGGCTGCTGGTGTTGCTTTTTTCCGCTTCTTTAGATTTCTTCCTTACCTCTCACCACCTCCCCCTCCTTTCTCTCAAACACCTGGCTCCGTGCACCAACTTTGCTTCTTCCTGAAAGGCTGTGAAATGCCGCTCGAATGTGAAACTGCTTCCCCGCCGGTGCTGCCACACTGTTGGGATCCTGAGGCTTTTTTGTTTGTTTGTTTTGAATTGTTTGTTTGTTTGTTTTCTTTTTCTTTTCTCGAATTGGGAGCCCGTTCTAGCCAGGCAGTACTAAGCGGCTTGGGACTTACCCCCTCAGCTTGCGCAGATGCACAGGGGGATTCCCAAGCGCATTTCTTTTCTCTTGGGCTTTTCTTTTTCTTCAGTGTTTCTTTGGGGGGTTTTCTTGCTCTTTTTTTTAATTTGTTTATTTTGTTTTCTTTTCCCTCTTTTTCCCTTTCTGTCTTTCTTCATTACTCAGTTTCTCGTCTCTCTATACTTTCCTTCTCTTCCTGTCCCCTGAATACCTGGCACTGAGTGACACCTCTACCTTTTCTAGCCAGGCTGTACTTCACAGCCTGAAAGCAACTTCCCCAGACCTCGCAGTCGCACCGGAGAGATCCCTGGGAGCTTTGCTTCTCTTCTTTCTTTCTAATTTTTATTTATTCATTTATTTCTTTTCATTTCTTTTTTTTTTTTTCTTCTCCTCCTTTCTGTTTTTCTCCATTTCATAGTCTCTCATCTCTCCACTCCAACGGCAAGCTCCCCTAGCACTCTTTTTTGTTTGTATGTTTTCGGCTCCCATTCCTCTCTCCTTTCTCCCGTACCCATCTTAGCCCCACACATCACAGTCTCCCCCTCCATCCTGCCTATCTGTACTGTGCACTGAACATCACACCACCAAGCAGCCCAG
>NW_004444057.1:6209569-6231643 GCF_000243295.1 Trichechus manatus latirostris | reverse complement strand
AAAAGAAATACAACAGGGAATCAGAGCAATTAATCTGTAAATGACAACAACATCAGAACAATAAAAGAGGGAATAAACGGTGTAGGTATAGAACCTTCTAATGGTGCGGAAGGCAAGGCGATACCAAGTAATAAGAGACTGCTTCAAACTTGGAAAGATAAGGGTAAATTTCACGGAAACCACAAAGAAAGTTAACAAATCTACTCATCAAAATAAAGAGGAAAAACAAAGTCTCAGTAAAAACAAAACCTACAAAAATAAAAGAAATGAAAAAAAATCTACAAACAAAAGGAATTCAGCACAGGAGAGTAAGAGGAACAAAAGAAAGTCAGCACCACAAAAAAAAGCACTCATGCATCAAAAACACTGGACATAACAAATGTTGGAGAGGCTGTGGGGAGATAGGAACTCTTCTGCACTGCTGGTGGGAATGCAAAACGATACAACCATTTTGGAAAATGATATGGCGCTTCCTTAGAAAGCTAGAAATAGAAATACCATAGGATCCAGCAATCCCACTCCTAGGAATATATCCTAGAGAAATAAGAGCTGTCACACGAATAGACATATGCACACCCATGTTCACTGCAGCATTGTTCACAACAGCAAAAAGATGGAAACAACCTAGAGGCCCATCGACAGATGAATGCATAAACAAACTATGGTACATACACACAATGGAGTATTATGCAACAATAAAGAACAATGATGAAACCATGAAGCATCTCATAACATGGATGAAACTGGAGGACATTATGCTGAGTGAAATAAGTCAATCACAAAAGGACAAATATTGTGGGAGACCTCTACTGTAAAAACTTATGAAAAAGTTTACACACAAAAAGTAACAATCTTTGTTGGTTAAAAGGGATGGGAGGGGTGGGGGAGAAATACTAAATAGACAATAGATAAGTGGCAACTTTCTTGAAGGGTAAGACAGTACATAATACTGGGGAAGCCAGTACAACTTGTACAAGGAAAGGTCATAGAAGCTCCACAGACACATCCAAACTCCCTGAGGAAATTAATTGCTGGGCGGAGGGCTGTGGGGACCATGCTCTCGGGGAACATCTAGTTCAACTGGCATAACACGGTTTATAATGACAGTGTTCTACATTCAACCTTAGTGAGTAGCGTCTAGGGTCTTAAACACCTGTGAGCAGCCATCTAAGATACTCCACTGGTCTCATCCCTTCCAGAGCAAGGGAGAATGAAGAGAACAGGATATAAGGAAAAGATTAGTCTGAAGGACCAATGGACCGCAGCTACCACGGCTTCCACAAGACTGAGTCCAGTACAGCTAGATGATGCCTGGCTACCACCACTGACTGCTCTGACCGGGGTCACAACAGAGGGTCCTGGACAGAGCTGGAGAAAGATGTAGAACAAAATTCTAACACACAGAAAAAGACCAGATTTACTGGCCTGACAGAGACTGGAGAAACCCCGAGAGTATGGCCCCCGGACACCCTTTTAGCTCATTGGTGAAGTCACTCCCGAGGTTCACTGTTCAGCTGGGGATTGGACAGCGCCATAAAACAAAATGGGACTAACGAGGCACAGCAGTTAGTCAAGGACTAAAGTTAGACAAGGACTAGAAGGCAGGAGGGGACAGGCTGAGAAAGGACAGTGTTGACATATCATGGGGTTGTTAACCATTGTCATAGGGCAATATGTGTACTAACTGTTTAATGAGAAACTATTCTGTTCTGTAAACCTTCATCTAAAGTACAAAAAATAAAAAAGAATTATCTATGTGAGGTCAAATTGACAACAGCAACTCAAAAGGTTTGATTGGAAGCCTAGGGGGCAGTGAGTTGAAGATAATGGTGATGGAATAATTTGGAAAAGGATAGCGAGAATAGCAGCACAACTGGAAGAATGTAATCAATGTCACTAAATTGTACATGTAGAAATTTTTGCAATGGTGTATCTCTGGCTATGTATATTTTCACCAAAAGAGACAAAAGGTCCTCCAAGGTCAAGAAGGGAGAGTGTTGACATGTTGTGGGGTTGTTAACCAATGTCATAAAACAATATGTGTACTGACTATGTAATGAGAAACTATTTGTTCAGTAAACCTTCATCTCAAGTACACTTTAAAAAAATTCTATGAAGTACAGCTCTACTCTGAAACACATGGGATCACCATGAGTTGGAACTGACTCTACAGCAATTGGTAGTCATGATTGCTAAAGGTTTCTCCCATATTTCCCAGACTTTTGGAAACCTGACTGTCATGGATTGAATTGTGTCCCCCAAAAATATGTGTCAACTTGACTAGGTCATGATTCCCATTTTGTCATCTGCTGTGATCTCCCTGTGTTGTAAATCCTACCACTATGATGTTAATGAGATGGATTAGCGGCAGTTATGTTGATGAGATCTACAAGATTAGATAGTGTCTTGAGCCAATCTCTTTTAAGATATAAAAGAGAGAAGTCAGCAGTGATATGGGGACCTCATACCACCAAGAAAGAAGCACCACGAGTAGAGCACATCCTTTGGACCTGGGGTTCTTGCACGGAGAAGTTCCTAGTCCAGGGCAAGATTGATGACAAGGACTTTCCTCCAGAGCCGACAGAGAAAGCCTTCCCCTGGAGCTGACACACTGAATTTGGGCTTCTAGCCTACTTGACTGTGAGAGAATAAACTTCCGTTTGTTGAAGTCATCTACTTGTGGTATTTCTGTTATAGCAGCACTAGATGACTAAGGCACTGGCCTTTCTCTCCTGGGTCACCATAATATAAATGATGGAGGCTATTTTCAAACTAAGGTTTTCGCTCACCCTCTCTTTCTCCTTATCCATAAATAAGCCTTTGTGATCCACTTGGGAAGAGGAGAAGAGGGGTGGTAGAGCATGGCGAAAGGGAAATTAACCAATTCTGAAGTTATATAAAGGCCACTTTCCGAACAAGTAAAAGAAAGTCATCTCAAAGCAAAATTCCTTCAGAAGATACAAACAAAAAAAAACCCAAAACCACTGCCATCTAGTCAATTCCAAATCATAGTGACCCATAGTGTTTCCAAGGCTGTAAATCGCTACAGAAGCAGACTGCCACATCTTTCTCCCGTGGAGCTGCTGGTGGTTTCTAACTGCTGACCTTTTGGTTAGCAGTCGATCGTTTTAACCACTGTGCCACCACAGCCCTGGTTAAGAGCTTGTCTGCTAACCAAAAGGTCAGCAGTTCTAATCCACCAGCCACTTCTTGAAACCCTATAGGGCAGTTCCACTCTGCCCTACAGAATCACTATGAGTCGAAATCAACTTGACGGCAACAGGCTTCAGAAGATACATTTCTACAAGTAATGGTTTTTGTGGTATTACAGAGAAAGGAGCGATACTTTAAAGTATCTAAAAGCAAGCCAAGTTCTAAGGAGAAAGTAACAGACGGCCGCACAAGAGGTAGGGACTCCTTGTTTGCTTCTTTTTACAACCCATCTGCATGATTAAAACAGACATTCCCCACGTTCTTCCACAGATCACACATAGACTTGTAATCCAGCTGCTAGAACTTAAGGGTGGAAGGAGAGAAATGTCATAACATAATAATGTCAAAACGTAATAACAAAATGTGATCCTGTCTCGGACTGGTCCCATCACGCCCTCCAATGAGGGATGATCTGTCAGAATTCCACCCAAGTTTCAAACAACGGCCTCCATGCTTCTCATAAAAAACCCATTGCCGTGGAGTCGATTCTGACCCATAGCGACCCTATAGGACACAGCAGAACTGCCCCATAGAGTTTCTAAGGAGCACCTGGCAGATTTGAACTGTCTCTCCCAGAGAGTTCTAAAACAGGTGATAATCCCTTCAGAATCCAGACACAGAAACCAAAACAGAGCAATTTAACTTTGTCTTAACTTTATGCAAGCAGAAACCAAAGGGCAGCAAACATTTTGAAGCCACTGTGCAATGTCTTTTAAGTGTTTGTCAGCTAACCAAAAGGTTGGCAGTTTGAATCCACCAGCCGCTCCTTGGAAAACCTATGGGGCAGTTCTACCCTGTCCTATAGGGCCGCTATGAGTCAGAATTGACCGACGGCAATGGGTTTTGGGTTTGGTGCAATGTCTGAATTTAATTTCTCCACTACTACCGGCCTGAATTCAAAACTTTGGTTTAATTGTTTTACTTGGAATGAACGGTCTTCAGGGTTTGGACCTGTTTGTGTGGTGTTCTAAGGCATTTGAGGTTTTAAAGGAACTTATTTTCCTTGATTGCAATTCTTAACTCCTTAATGTGGATTTTCTGGGTCATGACAAAGTAGCTTTGCTTTCAGGTTTCATTTTTTCCCCTAATTGCTAATGAAGTTAAAATTAACGTTTTGAGTAGGGAATACAAATCTCAATCCCTTCTGGCAGGTACTCCTACAGACCAGTTGTTTTTTATAATACCTATAGGGAGAAAAGAGATTAAAAGATCAAGTCACACTGTACTTCCCAACAAAGCAGGCCACAGCTGTACAATGGATTCTGAGCAACTGCTCTGTGAGAAGACAGCAAGACTTCTGTTTTCCTGGAGGGTCTGCTCGGGACACTGCATGTGGCATGGATTAGGGAGTCCTGGTGCTCTGTTAAGGAGCCCTGGTGGTATAGTGATTAAGCACTGGGCTGCTAAACGGAAGGTCGCGGTTCAAACCCACCAGCCACACAGTGAGAGAAAGATGTGGCAGTCGGCTTCCATAAAGATTTACAGCCTTGGAAACCCTATGAGGTAGTTCTGCCCTGTCCTATAGGGTCATGATGAGCTGGATTAGACTCGTCAGCAGTGGGTTTTTGAGTGGGTGCTGTTAGCCGCTGAGCAGAACAGGGTTACACACCACACTCCGGAACCCCAGCCCTATGCCATCATGTGACACTCTGTTTTCAGGTTCTCTTGCAGACTAGAAGCAGATATCAGATTTTACAGACTTTAAAAAAGCTAACAATTTTATTTTTTTAAATTTGTATACAAGTTCAAAAAAAAAAAAAGAGAAAGCAATTCATTTTTAGACATTTCCCCAAAGATCTATTAAAGTGAGGTGGAAGAGAATGTGTATTTCATGGATAGAAGAAGGTAGTTTGGATTTGGTCTGCATTTGGTTAAACTTTGAGACTTGACTACAGTCACACTTTAACAGGAAAGAGTTCCACATGTCAGCGTTAGGCCTGTGCCCTAACCATGAGCCAACAAAAAGGAGGAGCCCCCAGGATAACAGCTGTTCCAAACTCACAATCAGCTTCTCCAGGGCATAAAAGGGAGTAGAAAGAGAAAACTCTTTAAATCATACAGTTGTGCTTCTTAAAGTTGCTGTCTAGCTGTATGATACGCCAGACAACCAGCTCCAGGCAAAGCTGGTGCTCTCTCTAGGTGCTGCCGGTGGTGAGCCCTCACCTGCCCCCATCCCCACCCGCTCACTCAGCGGCACCCCTACAGCCCAGAACATGGCCCCAGAGGCTTCCTAGACCTGGAATGAGTTCTGGGGGTTGGAAAAGGCCTTTTTAATCCCTTCATTTTACAAATAAGGAAACTGAGGTGCAGGCAAGTTTTCTTAGGTGCCTGAGATCAAACGGTGTGGCAGAGCTAAGACTCAAGGCCAGATCTGTTAGCTCCACATCCAGCGCTCTTTCTACTATTCTGAGCTACCTCATAGAGCTCTAGGGGAAAAAGTATGTTCTCCTCATTCTAGAAGCAGCTATTTGTTTGATTTAAGGCCATGAAGAAAAATAATTACTAAAAACAACATTTTAATGGATTAGTGACATTGATCTTGAGATCTACATCATGGCCAATATTTTTTCATTTGCACCAGGATTAGAATATAAAAAATTAAATCAATGCAATTCCAAAAGTGGGCAGTTATGCTCATGAGTAATGCTGGAATATCAAACTTGGGTGATTCCACTACCTCTCACAACTCAGCATACAGTAGTACATTTAAAATAAATCTTGAACTGAGTCAGTGAAGTGAAACTTCCCAAAAGTAAACTGCTCCTTAAGTAGCTTTGCTTCACCTGGACTTCTTCCCTCCCAACATGGGTTCTCCACTGGGCCTTCATCAATGATTCTGAGGCCTGAAGATGACTGCCTGCACGCATCTTTGTTTTCCCTGGCTGCTCAACTGCCAACAATTGTAGGGTCAAAAAGAATGGATGAACAGCCACTGCTCATGGTTTTTCCTTCACGAGGACAGCTTGAAACAAAGAGGCCTGGTTGTCTCCTTACGTCTGCGAGGGGGCAGTATGGGAGAAGCAGCAACGGGGTTCCCTGCACACACTACAGAGTTTTGCTCTGCCTGGGGTTTTACTTGTGATAGGTCCAACTCCTAGACAGAGATTGGGAAGCTGCTTTTGTTTTAAGGAACTGGTTCTTAGAACTCAGTGACAAAGCTCGCCTGGCTTCCACAGCCCTTTCTTCACTCACTAACATTCTGTCAAAATCTGCCTCCCAGGGCTGGGTTGCTATCCTTCTCAGCAGTGGCAGAGCCTGACACACTTGCCATCAGAGGAAATAGAGCACGGTCAGCCTTCACCAATAAAAATACTGTGGTCTCCCTTACATGCCAGTGGATAAATCCACACACCATCGGGCCCTAATTACATGACCTTCTTTTCACAAACAGTACAACCTGGCCAATAACTGAAAAATGCTCTTCCAAATTCCCTGCCTAGGCAGGAGTTTCCTTAGGTCAAGCTATAACAACTGTTCCTTGGATGAACATAGTTAATGTCTCTGCCTGCCACACGTGAACACTGGAAAATCCAGAAAGATCAGAATTCTGTCCTTTGTGGAAAGGACTACACATAAGTACACACTTGAGATTCAAAAGCTAATTTAGGTGATCACTTTCAGAAGATCTTTGGGTTTCATAACAACACAACACCCGCAAACAGTAACTATTGTGCTGTGTGGTGACAACAGGAGCTGGAGGGTTAGCTTACAGGATGATCACCACTATAAAAATTAAACTCTACAGCAGCGATGGGCTGCGATGAGGCTCTCTGCACGGTCCCCAGTGGCTGTGCAACTAAAGCTACAAAGCATCATTTACATACTACCTTAAAGAAAGGCAAAGTGTTCTCCTTCCAGATCTACTATGGTAGACTATACATATGGACTTCACCAGGTGGAATACACAGGAATCAAATCAACTACATTTGTGGAAAACGATGATAGAGAAGCACAATATCATCAGTCAGAACAAGGCCAGGGGCCAACTGCGGAACAGACCATCAATTGTTTCTATGCAAATTTAAGCTGAAGCTCAAAAAAATTAAAACAAATCCATGAGAACCAAGATACGACCTTGAGTATATCCCACATGGATTTAGAGACCATCTCAAGAATAGATTTGATGCATTGAACACTAATGACTGAAGATCAGATGAGTTGTGGAATGACATAAGGACATCATAGATGAAAAAAGCAAAAGGTCATTAAAAAGACAGGAAAGAAAGAAAAGGCCAAAATGGATGTCAGAAGAGACTCTGAAACTTGCTCTTGAACGTAGAGCAGCTAAAGCAAATGGAAGAAATGATGAAGTAAAATAGCTGAACAGAAGATTTCAAAGGCTGGCTTGAGAAAACAAAGTATTATAATGAAATGTGCAAAGACCTGGAGATAGAAAACAAAAGGGAAGAACACGCTCAGCATTTCTCAAGCTGAAAGAACTGAAGAAAAAATTCATGCCTTGAGTTGCAATATTGAAGTATTCTAGGGGCAAAATATTGAAGGACGCAGGAAGCATCAAAAGAAGAGGGAAGGAATACACAGAGTCACTGTACAAAAAAGAATTGGTTGACGTACAGCCATTTCAGGAGGTAGCATATGATCAAGAACTGATGGTACTGAAGGAAGAAGTCTATGCTGCACTGAAGACACTGGCAAAAAACAAGGCTCCAGGAATTGATGGAGTACCAATAGAGATTTTTCAACAAACAGAAGCAATGCTGAAAGTGCTCGCTCATCTATGCTAAGAAATTTGGAAGACAGCTACCTGGCCAACCGACTGAAGAGATCCATATTTGTGCCCATTCCAAAGAAAGGTGATCCAACAGAATGTGGAAATTATCAAACAATATCATTAAGATCACACTCAAGTAAAATTTTGCTGAAGACCATTCGAAAGCGGTTGCAGCAGTACATCAACAGGGAACTGTCAGAAATTCAAGCCAGATTCAAAAGAGGACATGGAATAAGGGATATAATTGCTGATGTCAGATGGATCTTGGCTAAAAGCAGAGAATACCAGAAAGATGTTTACCTATATTTTGTTGACTATGCAAAGGCATTTGACTGTGTGGATCATAACAAGTAGAATGGAAATTCCAGAACACTTAACTGTGCTCATGAGGAACCTGTACATAGACCAAGAGGCAGTCGTTGGAACAGAATAAAGGGATACTGTGTGGTTTAAAATAGGAAAGGTGTGCATCAGGGTTGTATCTTTTCATCATACTTACTCAATCTGTATGCTGAGCAAATAATCCAAGAAGCTGGACTATATGAAGAAAAACATGGCATCAGGATTGGAGGAAGACTCATTAACAACCAGCAATATGCAGATGACACAACCTTGCTTGCTGACAGTGAAGAGGGCTTGAAGCACTTACTGGTGAAGATCAAACACTACAGCCTTCAGTATGGATCACACCTCAACATAAAGAAAACAAAAATCCTCACAACTGGACCAATAAGCAACATCATGATAAACAGAGAAAAGATTGAAGTTGTCAAGGATTTCATTTTACTTGGATCCACAATCAATGCCCATAGAAGCAGCAATCAAGAAATCAAAGGTCACACGGCATTGGGCATATCTGCTGCAAAAAAGCTCTTTAAAATGTTAAAAAGCAAAGATTTTACTTTGAGGATTAAGGTGCGCCTGACCAAACTGTGGTATTTTCAATTGCCTCATACCCGTGCAAAAGCTGAACAATTAATAAGGAAGACCAAAGAAGAACTGATGCATCTGAATTATGGTTTTGGTGAAGAATATTGAATATACAGTGGACTGCCAGAAAAACTAACAAATCTGTCGTGGAAGAAGTACAGCCAGAATGCTCCTTAGAAGCAAGGATGGCTAGACTTTGTCTCATGTACTTTGGACATGTTATCAGGAGGGACCAGTCTCTGGAGAAAGACACATGCTTAATAAAGTAGAGGGTTAGCGAAAGAGAGGAAGACCCTCAACAAGATGGATTGACACATTGGCTACAACCATGGTCTCAAGCGTAGCAACAATTGTGAGGATGGCGCAGGACTGGGCAGTGCTTCTTTCTGTTGTATATAGGGTTGCTATTGTATTAAACTTATTGAAATTATTGCAATGGCCTCCTTACTGTCTTCCCCATTTTTATTTCTTTTCCACTGCTATCATCAGTGATAATCATTTGCTCCCCACTGCCTGGTTAATTAAAGCATTAATGGACAGCCTTCAAGGACTTCCACAGCTTGGCTCCAACCTACACTTCCAACCTTATTTCTTGATATTCCATTACATAAACCCTTTGGTCATCCCTGCCTGCACTACCCTTCCTACCTTCACCCTGGTCATGTATGTTCCTACCAGCTGGGTACTCTCTTCCTCTTCGCTGTTTATCTGAAACTCAGTTATCAGTCTCATCTCTTTCAGGAAGCCTTGTCCGGCCACCAAACCGACAGACATCTCTCCCTCATCCGAGATGGGTTCACCTAGAACATATCACCTGGTTCCTCACCCTTTCCTGTCTTCACAAACAGAATGACAATTTGCTGGGGGCAAGGGCCATGCCTGATCTTTTTGGATATTCTTCCCAACATGCAGTAAATGACTTGGCTCATAACAGACATATAATGAACAGAGATGGACTAACCGATCCAGATACATCTCACCTAAATACAAAACATCTGCTTACTTCTTCTTACTAAGGAAGACCAAATTCATTAACTACTAGCCTCACCCTACAGTCTAGATATGATAACCCATTGCCATCGATTTGATTTTAACTCACAGTGACCCTACAGGAAAAAGTAGAACTGCTCCTTAGGGTTTCTAAGGAGTGGCTGGTGGATTCAAACTGCCCATCTTTTGGTTAGCAGACAATCTCTTAACCACTGTGCTACCAGGGCTCCCCTAGATATGATAGGCAAGATAAATAATCTTTCTTTTGGTAAAACACTATCTTCATTTAAAAAAAAAAAAACTATGCCCATGAGTAAATTTAACTGTTTTTGTAGTTCAGAATATTTTTAATTCCTTAGAGTTTATATTTTACATCAGAGACACTTTCTAATTACTGTCCTCAATTAGTAGAATCTTATTTAAGTGCTTGAACAATTATTTCATAAGAAGCATAGCAGACCTAATTCCTAGATATAGTAATTATTTTTTCCTATTGTAACACTGTTTGATGTTAAATAATGAAAACTAATACATATGGAGAGCTTCCTATGTGCCTAGCACCATGCTAAATGCAACAATCTTTGAAGTATATACTATTATTATCATTTCACAGGTGATAAAAAAGAGGCTTAGACAACTTAAGAGCCAGGCCGTCAAACTCTTGTCTCTTAGCTTATGACTTTAATTGCATGTATTTGTGTAAATCAACATTTAACCTTTAAGAACAATGCCCCAAAAGAAGTGTACATAATGGATACTCAGACCTCCCACAGCCATACTATAACCATTTCAAAGCCAAGGACCCAAAACTCCTTTTGGGGGAAAAGAAATTGTACCTATTTGCTCCATTTGCGTCTCCCTGCTCCATATTATAAAGGCAAGCTTGGATGTGCTATATATACAATGACCCTCACTAGTACAATCTACCAGCCCCACTCTAATTATGACAGGCTCTGTGTAGACAGAAAAAGGACCACAGGTTGCACTGGTGCCAGAAGCTTTGTTTTGCTCATAGGGCTAGTCCACCTTCACAAGTGTGCACCTGGAGCTCATTGTGGAGCTGAGAAGGTGACAGATGAAAGAAGCAAGAGTGATGAGCCACAGACCCTACACCTCACACCATTCTGTCCCAATTTAAAGAAATGGGAGAAAAAAATAAAATCATTCCAGTGTTAGACTTCAGAAGAGATGTCACTTAAAGATTCAGAAAAAAATCAATGCTCCAGAGACTCCTTTTCTCCAGAGATTTTTCCTAATGGATTACAATGCCCACTAAGAGGGTTTAGAGTGGGAATGAGTAGATTTTCTAATTGGCCAACTTGCAGTGGTGCTTTTGTTCTAGATTCTAAAAAGTGGGGCTCTGCTAACACCGTTGACCTTTTAGGCGTTTCACTTACTGCCTAGAAAAGTAAAACAACTGTCTAAAAGGGTGCTGGGCCACTGCTTTCTGATGCATAAGAGGGTGCTGGTCCATTGCTTTCTGATGCACAGCTCTTCATGCTATGGGAGTAAGGGTGAATTAATGGATAGTTAGAATGCCAGGTCCTCCTTGCCACCTAGTAGCCAAATTATGGGACAGCTGGGGTTTCCAGAGTTCACTACTCTTCATCACTGCTAAAGCTTTAATTCTATGTTAAACATGGGGCGTTAATTTTTAATTTTCTTAAATTTTGAATTTCTTATTGAAGTACAACATGCATACAAAAAAGTGCACAAATCAAAATTGCACAGCTCAATAACTTTTCACAAACTGAACACATCCATGTAACCAGCACCAGATCAAACAGAACATTACCAGCACTCCAGAAGCCCTCCTTACTTCTGATACAATATCATGTCTTCACAAGTATCCTATGCCCCCTAAAAAAGCATTTAGTATTAAATGTACTATTTGCAACATGAACAATAACAGCAAAAGACAACATATAATTTCCCTATTTTTCAACAAAAGCTTCATCCCCCAGAGCATTGAAGGGTGAACCTCTCTAAAACACAAATGGTGCCAAATGAACAGGGCTAATGACAACGAATTGAAAATTAATTAACTAATCAAGAGAGTGTTTAACACAATCCTTTGTTACCTGCAAAGAACAGTCTCTTCTTCCTCTCCTCCACTTCAAAGGAATCTATAGCATTGGTAAAATCAAATATCTACTTAGTAAAGTATAAACAAACTGCAAGATGGGGGGGGGGAGTGGAAACATAATGAAGAAAATAAAGCCACTTGCCTTTCTGCAATTCACAGGTTTTCCCTTCTTTAATGGATTTAAAATGATAGTCTATAATCAAGGTGCGATGGGAGACTTAATTACAAGGAGCTCTAAGTGACCACAAGCAAAGCATATATTGCCTTCTCCTGGGTACAAACGTTGTTAAGCTAAATACGTCCAGCCAGGAAACCTCTTATCTCAGAGACAAAAGGATTCCTACTGGCCAATAAACACCAGCTGTCTGAAAACTCAGTGTAAATGGGCTCTCGAGAACCGATTACATCCAGAAAAGCCTTTCTCCATTCTGCCTCACTCAAATCTGTACCCTGTGCCTTACTTAAAAAAAAAAATAAAAGACGAAAACCTACAAGTATTCACGGGAACTAAAGACTAAGGCTCTCTTTGAAAAAAACGCAGAGGCACAGGCTGAATGAATGACATACTTTTTCTTAAAAGGAGTAATCAGGCTAAAAGAACAATCGTGTGCAAAAAGTCTATGACCTTTGCTAATGCTGTGACTGTGAATCTGAATCTTCTTCTAACACAAAGAATGTAGCCAATTGTTGAGCTCAGAATTCTATCTTTATAGGAAGTTCACAACCCTTCCCTCCAGGGCAAGAATCCAGTTTGGAAATTGGGGGCGACATCTGAAAAGCCCCCAACTTCGTAACTGTCCAAATAAATTATAACTTTCTAAAGGATTTAATTGTGTTTCAAACTCAAAAATTCCTCCACTTCCAAATTGCTATCTGAATCTAGATTTGGAAGAAAGTATTCATACATCTCGGTGACTATTCTCTGGAACAAAGAATCATTCCCAGAGGCCATTGGACTTAATTTAGGTGGGCTTTCAGATCGGATATCTGTCTTCAATGAGCCTGGGGAAAAGAGGCTGAGAAATGTGCCTTTGCCTCTCATGGACAGAGGGAGATCCTTTTTATTTTTTAAATCAGCAATAAAACACTGCCATAAGTCAGTGAGCCATAGGAGGAAACAATTCTCCTTTGGCCAAAGATAAACTGGGAGGTCTAATAGACTTGTGTTCTAAAGCCATGTCTCAGGCTCTAAAACCAGCAGATTAATGATGCTTCCACAGAATTACTTTTTTCCTCCCCAAATCCTACCTCTGACACGTTGCTGCAAGTAGTTTAACTGTGGAAGGCCTTGACCTCCTTTTTTTGTCTCTCTGATTCAAGTGTGTCTGTTTCCTTGGGGCTACCAAGCTCCGCTGGACGGCTGGCCGGAGCCGAATGGAGCATCAGCCAACCCTGAACAATGGGCTTCTTTCTCCGGCTGTCACATGAACAGTGTTGTGTTATAGCCATTGTCCCTTCCAGGCAGAGACGGGGAAGCACGGGTTCTCACAGACCAGCTATTCTCCATGACCCTCACTGGCCAAACCACTAAAATATTTAAAAAAAAAAAAAAGCATGCATTTTGAATGGAGCACTACACCCTAACAAGGATTAAAGTGCATCCATGGTCCACTTGCATCAGAATACCTTGTTAAAAAGGCATGTCCCTGTGCCGTATACATACCTACTTGTTCCACACAGAAAGTGGAGCCAGTACCTGCAAGTGATCCTCTTGCCCATAAAGTTTGAGAACACGTGCTAAACAGATGCCTCAAACATCTCAACATCACTAAGGTCCCAATTTTGCACATCTGTTCAAGGGATCTACGGGAAGTGGGAAGGATACTGAAAGGGCAAATACTTGATACCATCAAATTTTTGTGTGGGGGAGAAAAGACAGGTGAGAAAGAGGAGGGCACCGGGACACGTGGGGAAGGAGATGGGGAATTTTTAAAAATAATAATAGCTGCTCAGAAGATAATAGGAATTTGGGGGTGAGGTCAGCAATGAGCAAGAAGAGGGGAGGTGCAGGGAGAGCAGAGGGAGGATGCTGCAGCAAACTGGCAGAGGTTGTAGCCATCAGAAAAGGGTGGAGAGAGAGTTCCAGTGGTGGGATGAGCAAATGACTTTTAAAAAACCAGCATGTTTAATATTTAGTTTAAAGTTTTAAGATGTGAACTTCCTCCACAGTCCCAAACCCTAAAAGTCAGCCTCCCTGGGCCACACGTTTAGCAGTATTTTATGAAGTGAAAGAGTCAAAGCAATATCCACAGTGGGTGACTTCGTGCTAAACGGGATAGTATAGTGGTGTGGTAAGACAATCTTTAAATTAAATGTCTTCAGGGAAAACATGAATCAGATCCAGACAATGCTAGAAGAAACATGAGCCCTGTCCCCACTCCCAGACCTAAGAATCTTCATACTGGTTGAAAGGAACAACCATTTTCTCATCTTGAATCTTCTCATGGAATAGGAATGCCAGTCAATTTTTGCTTGAATCTCAATGGGGTGTCCCAAACCACATCTGGTGTTTATAATAAAACCATAGTAGTGTAACCCAATGGCTTCCTTTAATGCACATA
This sequence comes from Trichechus manatus latirostris, assembly GCF_000243295.1. Lineage (NCBI taxonomy): Eukaryota > Metazoa > Chordata > Mammalia > Sirenia > Trichechidae > Trichechus > Trichechus manatus. Next base: position 6,217,131 of record NW_004444057.1, on the reverse strand, counting down.
GTGGTATGGGGGCAGGCAGAATCTGGTCCTGCAGCCCCATCACTGGCTATCATAAAATGATTTTCAAATGTTAATTGACCACTTCTGCCAAATGGTTTAATCACTGTTTCTTGAAGCTATCTTCAAATTCCTGCTTAGCCCATTTCCCTCCCAATCATTCAAGTCCTCTCTCCATCAAGGCACCGCACCGGCAAGGAAACCTCGGCGTAGCCCACACAGCCCTCTGCTGCCCACGTGACCCTTACGAAATCCAGCCTTCCATGGCCAGATGTATCTTTTTAATCTAGACTTTTTGTGACAGCAATAATTTCTTGGTAATTCCACAAGTACTCATCCCCATGTCCTGCACACCTAATAAATATCTAATTGAGTAAAAGTAAAATTCAAACCAATTACTATTTTAAAGAACAAAAGTTATATCTTATCATCAAGTCTATGTCAAAAAAGAAAAAAAAATCCTTCTCAAGATATCAGTGTGGAGAGGTGGATATTTAACTTTTTTTGTTTGTTGTTTTGATTGTAGGATTAATCCCCTGGGCCCAAAACAAATATTTCATAGTTCCATTTTGTCCCACAAGAAACAAGATGAATTTGTATGCATTGGTTTTTAACTTGCTATTAAAAAAAAAAAAATTAAGGCAAAATGATTTTGCACCCAAAGGTATTTAAAATGATCCATCACAGGAACGACCGACCACCTGTGGCTAGATTTTAGAACTAACCGAATCTGTACAGCTCACGGGGTTGGACAGGATGCTAACAGCAAGACAGAGTCTTCCTCTAGGATGGGGCCTCCTGGGTTCCAAAGACGTGTTTAACAGATGCTAATATCCTGCACTTGTACCTATCAAGATGAGGCTTTTCACATTGAAATAGTGTTTTCTTTGTCTTAGAAAGGGAGGCTACAATTTATCCTCCTCTGAGTAGGAAATTGAGGCAGTTTAAATGCTTTACATAGTTTCTTTATCTAGGAGTATAAATCATTGAAAATGAAACAGGAGAGGAAATCACCAGAAATGAACATCGATAATAACAGGATATAGTATCACATTCACCTTTCCCAGACTGGCTAATGGAACACAGTATGCTTTACTGAATAATAGCCACACCTTGACCTGCAGTTTACAGAGGTTCTATGACATAAAATAAAATAACATTGGCTTGTGTCTTATTTTTTGTCTCATAGTATGAGAAAGTATTTTACTAAGTGCTATAAATTAATTCTCTGCAATAAATATTTTCAAATGCCTTTTGCCTTGGTGCCTCCCTCAAAGCAAAATGGGTCACCAGCAACTCTACTGGAGCCACTGGCAAAAATTTGGCCAAGGTGCCCGCTCTTGCTGCGTGTGCTCAAACCAGCACTGTCCGATCCAGAAATACGGCCTCAATATGTGCCGCCAGTGTTTTCATCAGTACATTAATGATATGGGCTTCATCAAGTTGGACTAAGTGATTTCCATGAACAGATTATCCAAGACATCTACTCCAACAAAAGAAACAATGCTAACTCCATACATAAAATAAAAAATCTTCAATTATAAAAAAAATATGTATTTTGAAAAGGGAGTTAAAATGATCACAGTGAAAAACAATCTTTAATGGTGAAGAAAAGAGAGATGAGATAGATATAAACTCTTGGGAAATTTAGATAGAAAGAAAGAGAGAAACGGAGAGAAAGAAAGAAAGAGTGAGTGAGTGAATGAGTGATTGAATGAATAAGCAGGATAGGAAACTAGTTCAGAGACTGTTGCAAAAGCCCTGGCAGAAAATGATCAAGGCTTAAAGTAAGGTAGAAAAAGTTCATTTTAGAAATAGAAATGAAAAGGAAGACAAATCAGCAGAACCCAAAGAATCTTATGTTAATTCTTTAAAAATAAGCTAATTTTTAAAACTAAAACCTGCTAACTATCCTTGAGAAATTGAGAGCACAGGTGGTCCTTATTATTGCTTTGTTTGAAATCCAAGCAATCTGGATGTCTGTACTTTATGCCTGGATGCTGCTACCACCATGCCCTATGTCATGGAGACTCACACACCAACCTACAAATGGATATTTTGTGGTGTTTACTTTATGGTGGAGCTTCCCAGAGCCAAGAGTTAAATTTCTGAGGCATCACCTTTTTTTATTACACTAAAATTTGTTTAGTCACTTATTCAGATTTTATTGCATATTTCCATTATTTAAAAAATGAGTTGAAATGGGAAAATTAAAAGCCTAATAGCAATTATGGAAAGTATTTTTCTCATAAACTCGGTATAAATGAGACTAAGATGGAAGTTGTTAGACATGCCAAAAATGGCAAATCTTTAGTCTGAATTAGACATTTATTGGGTTGAACAGGTTAACTGTTTTCAACTGTGAAAGAAATGGCCAAAATTAAATAAAGTTAATGAAATGGCAGGAGTACAGGTAGTCCCCGACTTATGACAGGATTTGTTCCCTCAACTCCGTGGTAAGTTGGTTCTGATGTAAGTCCAATATCTCATTTTTTTTTGTTTTAGTTTTCATTATTATTGCTTTTTATTATCAGTATCTTTACAAATCTGGTCTTTATATGTCTTTAGGGATTGGCATAAGAATGATAACATCAGCAAATTACGTGCTGCAACATTGTTTGTAGTACATATTACTAATGATAAGGTGTACCAAAAAAATGAACAGTCGTAAGTGCAGTTCGCTGTAACTCAAATGAGTCGGAAGTTGGGGACAACCTGTATATACTGAATGCTGTGTCTAAATGGCAAGGTATAATTAGAGATTTTATATTGTGTTTGGCTCCCTAGCACCAGCATTCCTTATAGCATGTAAGCTTTTGCACAAACAGTCTTTGGGTCTATTTTCAGGAAAGCATTCTGTACCAAAGTAGGAATGAGAATAAGTATTGAACCAGTCTCCATGTTCCTGATCAAATACAAAAAAAAAGATACAAAAGTGTTTTAGAAACTGAAAGACACAGGGCAAAACTGGTTATTTTTATTGGCATCAGTGCTTCCATTTGAGCACCCTGACGCTGCCATTTACAACTAAAAACCATCCCAAAGGATAAACTCAGCTCTTGTATCAGCCAAACGTCTGAAGATGTTCATAGTGCCTGCCATAATGCTGAATGTGGAGCATTATTCAGTGGCACTTGGTATTTTATAAGTCGGCTTAGGGTATTCTATGTTGTCTTTTGTCCACGGCAGGCTATTAACATTACAGACAATGTCTACAAGTTAAATCGTAAATTCTTGACTGGTTTCTCCACAACCCTCAGTATGTACTTAGTGATTGTCCTCAACCACTTATGTACACTTTTGTTAGATGCCAGCTATCATTCATTCGTTTTTCCATATATTCTTTAGGCATTTATTATGTAACTACTATGTACCAGCCACTTGTGTAAGGGCTTAGAATAAGGAGTGATGAACTCACCAACCAGATGGAGAGACATTCACATAACAAACATAGTTGATACAATTGATACATGGTATATTAAGGCTATCCACAAAGTAAGTAGGACTCCCGTGGGATTTCCATAAGGTTATGTGAGAGAATGAGGGAAAGCTTCAAAGAAGAAGTTGTATCTGAGCTGTATCTTGAGGAATGAATGGACTGTAAGTAGCCTGTTAGACAGAAAAGCGGGGCAACAACATTCCCAGCAGAAAGAACAGCAGACACAGCTGGTCAAGGAGGAGCGAAGGGCACAATGTCTTTAGGGAACAGTAACAAGATTCTTGCCTTCTATGTGGGAGACCCAAGCTCCATTTCTGGCCAATGCACCTCATGCACAGCCACCACCGGTCTGTCAGTGGAGGCTTGCATGTTGCTATGATAGTGAACAGAGGAACTTTCAAGCTAAGATAGACTAGGAAGAAATGCCAGTCCATATACTTCCAAAAGATCAGCCCATGAAAACCCTATGGATCACAATGGTGTTGATTCTGACAGCAGCTGACACGAAGAAGATCAGTGGGGTTGGAAGACTGAGGAATAGAGAAGAGAGAAGGGACCCAGGAGAAGACAGTGCAGAGTGGTCTTGTGTATCATGTTAAAGAGGTTAGGCTTTATGCTATTAGCCAATGTTTCTACAGATGTGATCTGAGGTCCACCTCAACCAGATTCACTTGACGATCTGCTCAAAATGCAGATTTCTGCCCCTTACATGAGAGGTGAAGCTCTAGAATCTGGGTCTTTAACAAGCACCCAGGTGACACTGATGCACACCACCTGAGCAGCCACCAAAGATTGAAACAAGGGGATGGTACAATCAGATTTGTATTTTAGAAATATGCTGTTAGAGCAAGCAAACAATCATGAAGAAGGTAAATTCACTGCTGCCAAGTGAGCATGAGACTTGTGTTTGCATGAGAATCACCTGCAGAACATGGAAAAATGCAGGCTTTTCACGCCCCACCCGAGACTTACTGAATTTGAACCAGGGTAGAGGAGGTTAGGATTTATGTCAGGTGGAACCAAACGAAATTGTCATTTTATATAGGTCAAAAAAGATCAAATATCAACAAATTCTCATAGTTCAACCTAATATTTTTAACAATTCTTCCAACGATATTGATGTACATCAAAGTCTGAGAATAGCTGATGAAATGGTGGCAGAGCTAAACGCTTTTCCCTTTTCATTAATTATGAGTATCGTTACTCACTTTGATTAAATTAACATGCAAAGATGGAAGTGACATAAGTTTATGTACCTAAAACGAATGCCATAAACAACCACCAATGCAGTAAGGTAGTGAATATAAGGATTTTAGAGCCACAAGGAACACTGGAGATTATTCAGTTCCTTTCCTACCTCCCAAAACAAGCTTATGCAGGATGAAACAGATACCTAAATGGAGAAGCAACCTGCCTGAGGTCATACTGAATGCTTTGTTCAATTCCTCAGTGATAGGTACTGTTCATTTTAATGGGTATTGAAATCATTATAACTAAAAAGCATTCAAGATTTAACTTATAGCATGCCAGCATTACATAAACCCTTCAAGAGGGGAGGAATAAAGCAAATACTCATGCATACCCATTTTAAAAATGAAACCAAATAAATTAGAACCTTGAACACTGCCTAGGAAGTAATGGATGCTTAATAATCATTCATTGAATGGTCTTTTAAAATAGGTTAAAGGAAGTATATTCACGTAAGGATTTTCTAAGGCAGTGTACAGGTTGTGAACTGAGTACAAATTTCCCACCTGCTAGCCAGTCTCAAGCGCCATTTAGTGCCCAGTCATGACCCCCATCCCAGCTATCGTCACATGCACCTTTCTTTCCACTGAAAATGCCCCGGTAGAGAGCAATACAAAGATCATGTCTGAGTTAAGTTAGACAACACATTTCATCCTAGGTGGGAGTGAAGCCTGAAAATCAGCACAGCCTTCAAAGCCCACCTAAATATGATTAATAGCTAATGTTTACTAATAGCTAATAAAAGTTATATTATTGCCATATAATAATAGTTTATGTTGTTAGCTACAGAATAACAACAAAGATAACAATGTTTTGTTGTTCTCTGTCGTCAAGTTGGCCCCCAACTCATGGCAACTTCATGTACAACGGAATAAAACGCTGCCCAGAAGGGTGGTGGCTGTGCATGAAGTACACTAACCAGAAATGAAACCCAGGTCTCCCACAAGGAAGGTAAGAATTCTACCAGTGAACCACCAATGCCCCCCCCCATAATGACAATAGCTAATAGTTAACTAAGGAGCCCTGGTGGCAGAGCAGTTAAGAGCTCAGCTGCTAATTGAAAGGTCCCAGTTCAAATCCACCAGCACTCTTGAGAAAAGATGTGGCAGACAGCTTCTGTAAAGATTACATACAGCCTAGGAAACTCTATGGGGAAGTTCTACTCTGTCCTACAGAGTTACCGTGAGTTGGAATCAACTCTAAGGCAACAGGTTTAAGCACTTGACATGCACTGACTCACTTAACCCTTTTAATAACCCCCTGATATAAGCACTATTATTATGACTCTGATTTTATAGATGATGATAGAGAAATTAAGTAACTTGCCCAAAATCACACAACTGAAAAGTGGCCAAGTTGAGACGTGAACCCAGACTGGAGTGCCAGCACTGGCACTCTAGGCCACTGAACTATATGACCTTTCAACAGCAAAACAAAAAGTACCAACAAGCTGGCCTCTTAGAGCAGACATCAGAATAACAAGTCAGGAAGATGGAATCTCTTGCAAAAATGATTTGATCCCAGTGTTTGCATCCATAAAGAATGAAATATCTTTGGTTGGGAAGGTCATGCACAAAATAAGACCCAGGAGATAAAAGGAGAAAGGCAAGAAGAACCAAGAAGAAATGATGAGCCATTCTCCTCTGCCTTGGTTTAGCATGGTTCTCCTTGTCTAAGAACTTTGGCTGATAAAATCCCAAACTTTAACTTTCTGAACAGAGTAGAATATTTTCTAAAGCAGCATCAAAGAAATCACCATACTTTATTTGCTCATTAAGGTACCATTAAAGAAAATACTTCCAGAAAGAAAAGTAAGGACAAAATATATTTCCCTAGCTGAAAACTTTAAAAGACCAACCCAGGATAGATCTTTATTAATAAGTAACTATGGCTTGAGGAACCTTCCCTCCCAACATTCCCTGTGGAAAAAACACTTCTGACAAGGAAGAGACCCCTCTGATCTAAGCCCCAAAGTGGGCCAGCGACCCTGACACCCCTCAATGACCCTAACAACGCAGGAAGAGGGAGAACCTTGGTTACCTGCACAATGTGAATAGTAAGTAAATGAAGAAAGACAAGTTTAGAAAACAAGATCTTAGAGGAGAAGCGAAGCTGATCTGGAAGGAAGAGCCCCGCTGGAACTGCTTTACATTCTCAGTCTGATTCCCTTAAACCTTGCTACATCTAGCTACGTCACCCCACAACACGGAACAAACACAGCAAAGCAATACAAGGGCAGAAAGTACGCAAAATAAAATGCGTAACGGAAGTTTATCCCCACGGAAAATACTCCAGGAATTCCCTACACAGCCCCGAGTAACAAAACCAAATACAAACAACAACATCAAACCCTTGGCAAGGCACAGGTAAACAACCCGGACTGAGCCCATCTCGTCCCACCTCGCCCTGCACTGGCATATCCAGGCGAAGGAAAATGCGGCCCCCTCCCATCAGAAACCGTCCTGGGTCCGGCCAAGGTCTAGCGACCACCGGAGCTAAACTTGCCCAACTCTTACCCAAGTCTTGAGATCCTGAGAGTCTGTGGCACAACCTTTACTCCCTGGTCTTCACCCAACGTCAGCGCAGAAACAAAATCTGTTCCAAACAGCGCAGTTAGTCTACAAGGAGCGTCCCAGAGGAGAGCAAGATTTGAGAGTTTTGGCTTAGGCGCAAAAGGCGCGGGAAAGGAGACAGGTCTCAACGCGTTTGCTGCCTCCCAGTTTTGCGCACCAGGAAAGTACTTGCTGCAAACTTGAAAGAGGTTTTCCCCGTCTGGCCCGAGATGCTGGAGGAGGAGGGGAGTAACTCGAGCCGGGGCCGGGATGCGAGCAGTTGCCGCTGCTGCAGCTGCTGCCGCCGGGGCAGTGGCCGCTGGGGG
>NW_004444057.1:6204101-6209469 GCF_000243295.1 Trichechus manatus latirostris | reverse complement strand
GTGGGGGGCGGGGGGGTCGCTTAGGCGCCGCGCACAGTCCTGGGTACACGTGGCAGGACCCTCGCGGCCCGGATCCTGCGCCCTGATCGCGGGTTGCCCTGCCCTGAGAGGCTTCCACCTCCTGGAGGTGACCCCGCCAATGGCTAAGTCACTAAATTGACGAACCTTAAGATCACCTCAGTTAGCGGGCCAAGGGGTGGCGGAGTGGGCATTCGTCTGCGCAGAGTAGAAAGGACCCTTATGCGACTCACGTGCAGTGACCCCCCTGGTCAAAGTCCCCCGAGGTTTTCTAGACTCGCTGTGAAGATTTGGCTGGGGAGGAGGGACTTGCACCCCAGCGGCCAGCTAGAGTGGCCGGTGCGTCCCCAGTGATGCTAGGGAAGGGAGCATAAATGTAGGACGGAGAGGGATGGTGCCCTAGTCGTGCCAGAGTGTGCGATGCTGCAAAGTGCTTGGGAAGGTGGGGCGAAGGAGTGGGGAAGCTGCTTTACAGAGGCGGGGCGGAGAGGGAATTTCCCAGACTGTGCACAAAATCCCCCCAGGCCCTCTGACAGGGCTGGCGCAGAGATTTGTTGGGGAATGGCTCCCTCTGCCGACTCACTGAGGAGGCCTGGGGCCACCCAAAAATACACTGTTAACCCTTTATGTTTATGTACCTATATGTTCCAGCTGCATTTTCCACCCCGGAGGTTTATTGGCAGGCATTTGAACCGCTTTAGTACGTTCTGGCGTCGTGGTGGATATCGGTGCAACTGCCTAAAAAACAAGGAATTTGGTCTGACCACATTTGAGTGTTGAGAGCTATTGATTGAGGGAATGCCTCCAGGAGGAGTGATCGTGTGAAACTTGTGTCTTTTGGCTTCTGTACAGCGAGATAAGGCTTGCAAGTATGTTTACTATTTTGTTTGTATTGTTGGGAAGGTAAGATTACCGACATTCAGAAGTACCCGTGTAAATGAGTTATTTGGGAATGAAAACACTTTGTGATGCACTTCCTGGGCCATGGGATCTATATGTACTGCGTTTGTGATGTACTTCATGGAACATGGGGCCAATGTGGCTCACTTGCAATTGACACCCCATTTTTTCAAATAATAAAAAACTACCAATAAGCAGTGGCTCAACGACCGTTCCATTCGTGTAAAAACATGGCATCGCCAAAAAATTCCAAAAATAAACAAATTCATGCTTTAAAGGGTTAAAATGATGAAAAGGCCTTTCTCCTTTTGCAGGTGGGGCAGGACTTGGCTTTCTGGAATTTGCTTCTGGACTGTCCACCCTCCTCTTCCCTGCTAAAGAATTTTCCCACTTCTGGTTGACCCAAGGAGACCCCCCTTCGCTCTAACTACTGGAAAGTTATTTCTTATATTGAGCTGAATTCTATTCCAAGTATCTTTCCAAAAAAAAAAAAAAGCCTTATGCCGCATACCCACACCAGCTGATCCTCCCCTACCAGGCTTCTCTTCCTCATGTTGATATAAACTCTTTCTTTAGACACCTCAAATAACACATGCGTCCTTGTCAGTCACAGTGCCTGGCAAATGGTCCACACTTAAAATTAAACTTGAATGAATGGATGAACAAACATTATATGTTGAAGCCCCTCGTCATCCTCCTTGCTTTCCCCTGGAAACACACAGGGAAGACTGTTTGTTCACCAGGCATCATTGCTGCTTCCTTTGATAATAGTACCTTCACTTTTCTTTCTGGGACCACCCCTGGCACCTTAGTGTACTCTGGGTGGGAAGGTCAGTTAGGATGCTCCAGCTTTTCCCTGTCCAGAAGTGGGCACCTGACCTACGCTAGGCTCCTCAGTCCCTCTCTGCCAGGAATTCGTACTTTGATCAGAGCAGCAGAAGGACGAATAAATCTACAGCTGGTCGATCTATATGGCAGTGCTCTAAAGAGACTGGTCATTTGTTTCTGCCACTTATTTCCCAAAGCTACCCTGCTTTATGCTTTATGAAACCCGATTGCTCCACTTACCTTTGATTTTTTTAATCCACTTTACTGAGACAAAATTTACATTCAATGTATTGTACTCGTATTAAGCACACAATTTGGTGAGTTTGGAAAAACGTACACACCCACGTAACCACTACCACAATCAGGATAATGAACATTTCCACAACCCTAGAAAGTTCCCTTGCTCCTCTTTAAAGTCAGTGCTCCACTGCATCCCATCTCCGACCCACAGCTCCGCTTTCTGTAACAACAGATTAAATTTGTCTTCTCTAGAGTTTCATATGTATGGACACATACAGTATGTATTCCTTTGTGCCTGTTTTCCTTCACTCAACATGTTTCTGAGATTCATCAATGCCCTTGCCAGGATCAGTAGTTTGTTCTTTTTTTATTACCGAGTAGTATTCCATTGTGTGAATACACACAAATTGCTTATCCATACCTTAAGTGTTGCTGGACATTGCGGTGTTTCCAATTAGCTGCTAGGAACATTCTTGTGCAAGTCCTTTAGTGGACATATGCTGTTATTTCTCTTATTACATAGAAGTGGAATTACTTAGTCATATAGTGAGTGTTTACGTATATAATAGAAACTATTGAACTGTTTTTCAAAGCATTGCATCAGTTTACATTCCAACCAGCAGTATAGGAACATTGCTCCTCCTCATCTCAACACTTGGCATTGTCTGGTTTCTTTTGTTTGTTTGATTGTTTTACTTTTTTGTTCTTTTTTTAGCCATTCTATTGGCTGTATATCTCATTGTGGCTCTAATTTGCATTTCCCTAATGTCTAATACTGATGACGATCAAAGATGTCGATCATCTTTCATGTACTTAAGTGACATTTGTTCTTTGATGAAGTGTCCAAATATTTTGCCAAACTTTTAATCCAGTTATTTGTCTTCCTGTTATTGGATTGTAGAAGTTCTTTACACATTCTGAATACCAGATCTTTATCAGATATGTGGATAGCAAATATAATCTCCCAGTCTATGTCTTGCATTTTAATTTCTTAATTCAGTCTTTCAAATAGCAAAAGTTTTTAATTTTGATGAAGTCCAATTTATCCTTTTTTCTTTTTCTTTTATGGTTGTTCTTTTTATGTCTTATCTGAGAATCTTTGCTTACACCAAGGTCATAAAGATTTTCTCCTATACTTTCTTCTAGATGTTTTATAGCTTTAACTGTTATGTTTATATCTATGATCTATTTGAAGTTCATTTTTGTGTATGGTATGAGGTAAGGGCTGAGATTCATTATTTTCTATATAGATATCCAGTTGTTCCAGCACCATATGTTGAAAAGATTAGCTTTTCCCATTGAATAACCTTAGCATCTTTACTGAAAATCAATTGACCGTATGTGAGTAGGTCTATTTCTGGACTTGCTATTTTGTTCATTTGATCTACATTTCTTTCTGTCCTTTTGCCAATACCATACTGTCTTGATTACTGTAGCTTTATAAGACTACGTTAAGTGTAGTAAGTACTCCAACTTTGCTTTTTTCTTTCAAAATTTGTTTAGCTCTACTAGTTTGTTTGTTTGTACTTCTATATGAATTTTGGAATTAGCTTGTCAATGTTTTTAAAAAATCACTTTGGAATTTTGAGTGAGAGTGCCTTGAAGCTATTGATCAATTAAGAAGAACTGATATTTTAACAATATTAGATCCTCCAATCCATGAATATCTTATAAAAAATAAAAAAAAAAAAACCATTGCCCTCGAGTCCAACTCATTGAGACCCTATAGAACACAGTAGAATTGCCCCATAGGGTTTCCAAGGAGTGGCTGGTGGATTTGAACTGACAAACCTTTTTTGGTTAGTAGCCCAATGCTTAACCATTTCGCCACCAGGACTCCGAACATCTTAAAAAACTCTCCATTAGAGCACCACACCATCCCTCCACAGCAAAGATCAGAAAAACGAGGTCAGACAGAGTCACACGTCAATCCTGAAAACCTAACCATCAAACGAAGAGATAAAGAACTCAGCCAAGCACCAAATGGAATAAGAAACTGACTGAGAACAGAACTCGAGGAGAGATACATGCAGAGGTCCCCTATCAGCTACCGCAGCACAGATCCGCCATCTTAGACTCCTATCGGAGATCAGTGAACAGGAGGTACAAGAAAGCAGCTTCACGGAGCTTCCAGCAGGAGACAGAACAACCAGTAACCCACGATATAGGCTTTCCCACCCCCTACCCTTCTTCACCCCCACTTAGCCTCCTCTGTTCCCTGCAGCCACAGTTTATTGGCCAGAAGCACTCTTGGATTCCATCTGCCCACACTGGCCAGCTCCCTGAGTGCCATTTGTTGACTGCTGGTGTTGCTTTTTTCCGCTTCTTTAGATTTCTTCCTTACCTGTCACCACCTCCCCCTCCTTTCTCTCAAATACCTGGCTCCGTGTGCCATCTTTGCTTCTCCCTGAAAGGCTGCAAAACACTGCTCAACTGTGAAACTGCTTCCCGGCCCACGCTGGTGGGACCCCCGGGGATTTTTTGTTTCTTTGTTTGCTCTGATTTGTTCTGTTTTGATTTGTTTGTTTGTTTTCTTTTTCTTTTCTCAGCTTGGGAGCCCCTTCTAGCCAGGCAGTACCTCGCGGCTTAGAAGCTACTCCCCTACTCTGCACAGATGCACAGGGACATCCCCGGGGGCATTCCTTTTTTCTTGTTTTTTGGGTTTTTTTGTTTGTTTGTTTTTGTTTTTTTTTTTTTTTTTCATTTCTTTGTTTAGTTTTCTTCTCTCTCTTATTCCCTTTTTGTCTGTCTTCATTTCCAGTTTCTCAATTTATTCATTCTTTTTTTTTACCCTTTTTCTTTTTTTTTTATTTTTGTTTTTCCTCACTTCTCAGTCTCTCATCTCTCCACTCCAATAGCAGCTCGCTTAGCACTCTTTTTTGTTTGTGTGTAAGTTTTTGGCTCCTGTTCCTCTCTCCTCTCTCTCATCTTTCCTATACCCATCTTAGCTCCACACATCACAATCTATCCCCTCCTTCCTGCCTACCTGCACCGTGCACTGAACGACACACTCCCAAGCAGCACAAGCACGGCCTACTGGAAACTGCCCTCCACTGCTTCTCAGTCCGCACTGTCAGCCCTGGTATGTGCCACAAAAAACCTATCCCAGCAACTCCCCTTCAGCTGGACCTGCCCTGCTGTACCATACCTGAGTGACTGACCCTGTTCATTGGAGAAGGAGGTGAAAAGTATGGTGCCCCCAGACAAGCAAACAACAAAGAATGCACAGCCCACCTGCTCAGACATAACCAAATAAAACAAAAAAGCAGGACAAAACAAGCAAATCTACAATCAATAAATGAGGAAAATAACCACTGAAAGCCCTGAAGACAGCAGACAATATCAAAACATTTACAAAAACAGGACAGGATGGTTCCAGTAG
>NW_004444057.1:6203027-6204001 GCF_000243295.1 Trichechus manatus latirostris | reverse complement strand
TAGCCAGATACCAACCTAGGAAATGAACTCTTAAGGACTATGCAAAACCAAAAGAATTACAAAAGGGAACCAGAGAGGTTAATCTGTAAACGACGACAGCATCAGAACAATAAAAGAGGGAATAAATGGTGTAGGTATAGGACCTTCTAATGGAGAGGAAGTCAAGTGATACCAAGTAATAATAGACTGGTTCAAATCTAGGAAGACAAGGGTAAATTTCAAGGTAACCAAAAAGAAAGTTAACAAACCTACTCATCAAAATAAAGAAGAAAAACATAAAGTCTTAGTAAAAACAAAAACAAAAGAAATGAATAAAAAATCCACAAGCAAAAGGAACTCAGCACAGGAGAGTAAAAAAAAAAAAAAAAAAAAAGGCACTATAAAATGCAATCCCACTCCTGGGAATATATCCTAGAGAGATAGAAGCCATCGCACTAATAGACATATGCACACCCATGTTCATTGAATCACTGTTCACAATAGCAGGAAGATGGAGACAACCTAGATGCCCATCAACAGATGAATGGATGGACAAACTATGGTACATACACACAATGGAGTGTATACAAAGATAGAGAACAATGATGAATCTGTGAAGCATCTCATAACATGAATGAAACTGGAGGACATTATGCTGAGTGAACTAAGTCAATCACAAAAGGACAAATATTGTATGAGGCTTCTACTGTATAACTTATGTAAAAGTTTACATGCAAAAAGAAACAATCTTCGTTGGTTACAAGGGATGGGAGGGGTGGGGGGAACTAAATAGATGAGTGGTAACTTTGGTGAAGGACAGTACACATTACTGGGGAAGCCAGCACAACTTGTACAAGGAAAGGTCATGGAAGCTCCATAGACACATCCAAACTCCCTGAGGGACTGAACTGCTGCGTGGAGGGGCTGTAGGGACTATGGTCTCAGGGAACATCTAACTCAATTGGCATAACACAGTTTATAAAGACAATGTTCTA
>NW_004444057.1:6185653-6202372 GCF_000243295.1 Trichechus manatus latirostris | reverse complement strand
TGAGAATAGCAGCACAACTGGAAGAATGTAATCAATGTCACTGAATTGTACATGTAGAAACTTTCAAAATGGAGTAACTTTGGCTATGTATATTTTCACCAAGAAAAAGTTCCTCAAGGTCAAGAGGGGAGAGTGTTGACGTGTCGTGGGATTGTTGACCAGTGACATGGAACGATATGTGTGCTGACAGTTTAGTGAGAAACTATTTGTTCTGTGGACCTTCATCTATAATACAATAAAAAATAAATAAATAAATTAAAAAAAAAGATACAGAAGATCTAAATGCCAAAAAAAAACAACTCTCCATTAATTTAGATCTTCTTTAAATTTTTTCAGAAATATTATATAGTTTTCAGAGTATAAGTTTTGCACAATAAAAATATTCCCAAGTATTCAGGGTTTTTAATGCTATTGTAAGCAAAATTATTTTGAATTTCAGTTTCCAATTGTTCATTACTGTTGTATTGTTGTTAGGTGCCATCGAGTCAGTTCTGACTAACAGCAACCTTATCTACAACAGAATGAAACACTGCCCGATCCAGCACCATCTTTACAATTGTTGTTATGCTTGCCCATTGTTGCAGCCACTGTGTCAATCCATCTTGCTGAGGGTCTTCCTCTTTTTTGATGACCATCCACTTTACCAAGCATTATTTCCTTCTCTGGAGACTGGTCCCTCCTGATAACCTGTCCAAACTATGTGAGACGAAGTCTTGCCATCCTTGCTCTAAGGAGCATTCTGATTGTACTTCTTCCAAGACAGATTTATTTGTTCTTCTGGCAGTCCATGGTATATTCAGTGTTCTTCACCAACACCACAATTCAAAGGCATCAATTTTTCTTTGAGCTTCCTTACTCATTGTCCAGCTTTCACATGCCTATGAGGTGATTGAGAACACCATGGCTTGGGTCAGGAGTACTTTAGTCCTTCAAGTGACATCTTTGCTTTTTAAACACTTTAAAGAGGTACTTTGCAGCATATTTACCCAATGCGATGTGTCGTTTGATTTGTTGACTACTTATTCCATGGGCATTGATTGTGGACCCAAGTAAAATGAAATCCTTGACGACTTCAATATTTTCTCCGTTTATCATAATATTGCTTACTGGTTCAGTTGTGAGGATTTTTGTTTTCTTTTTGTTGATGTGTAATCTATAATGAAGGCTGTGGTCTTTGAGCTTCATCAGTAAGTGCTTCAAGTCCTCTTCACTTTCAGCAAGCAAGGTTGTGTCATCTGCATATCAAAAGTTGTTAATGAGTCTTCCTCCCATCCTGATGACACGTTCTTCTTCATACAGTTCAGCTTATCGAATTATTAGCTCAGCATACAGATTGATTAAGTATGGTGAAAGGATAAAACCCTGATGCACTCCTTTCCTAACTTTAAACCACACAGTATCCCCTTGTTCTGTTCGAACAACTGCCTCTTGGTCTAAGTACAGATTTCCTCATAAGCACAATTAAGTGTTCTGGAATTCCCATTCTTTGCAATGTTATCCATAATTTGTTATGAACCACACAGTGGAATGCCTTTGCAAAGTCAATCAAACCCAGGTAAACATCTTTCTAGTATTCTCTGCTTTTAGCCATAATCCATCTGACATCAGCAATGATAACCCTGGTTCCATGTCCTCTTCTGAATCCAGCTTGAATTTCTGGCAGTTCCCTGTCGATGTATGCTCCAACTGCTCTTGAATTATCCTCAGCAAAATTTTACTTGTGTGTGATATTAATGATATTGTCCGATAATTTCTGCATTTAGTTGGATCACCTTTCTTTGGAATGGGTACAAATATGGATCTCTTCTAGTTGTTTGTCCAGGTAGCAGTCTTCCAAATTTCTTGGCATAGACGAGTGAGCACTTCCAGCTCTGCATCCGTTTGTTGAAACATCTCAATTGGTATTCCGTCAATTCCTGGAGACTTGCTTTTCACCCATGCCTTTAGTGCAGGTTGGACCTCTTCCTTCAGTACCTTTGGTTCTTGATCATATGCTACCTCCCGAAATGGTTGACAGTCGACCAATTCTTTTTGGTACAGTAACTCTGAGTATCCCTTCCATCTTCTTCTGATGATTCCTGCATCGTTTAGTATTTTCACAGTAGATTCCTTCAATATTGCAACTTGAGGCTTGAGAAATGCTGAGTGTATTCTTTCCTTTTGGTTTTCTATCTCCAGGTCTTTGTACATTTCATTATACTACGTTCCTTTGTCTTCTCAAGCAGTGCTTTGAAATATGGAGAAATACAATGCAATTTTGTGTAGTAGTCTCAAATTTTGCAATGGACTAAATTTACTTATCAGTGCTAGTAGTTTTATTTTTTAAATTCCTTAGGATTTTCTACATGCAAATAAAGACAGTTTTGCTTCATTTTTTCTGAGTATTTATGATTTTTTTCTCTCCCTTTTTGTACTGGCTAGGACGTCCAGTACAATGTTGAATAAAAGTGATGGAAGTGAATGTCCTTGAAGTGTTACCTTTCTTAGGACAAAAGCAATCAGTCTTTCACCATTAAGTGGGATGTTAGCTGCACATTTTTCATAGACAATCTTTACTGGTTGAGGAAGTTCCCTTCTGTTCCTAGTTCTCTAAGTGCTGTTATCATGAATGGCTGTTGAATTTTGTCAAATATTTTTCTGCACTAATTGAAATGATTATATGGTTCTTCTCCTTTATTCTATTAATTGATTGAATTTTTATTGTTAAACCAGCCTTGCATTCCTAGGATAAAGCCTACTTGATCAATGTGTATTATACTTTTTGTATACTGTTGGCTTTGATTTGCTAATACAGGTAGTCCCCAACTTACATGTATTCAAGTTACTACGAACTGCACTTATGACTCACTGGGTTTTTTTTATCCGTCTTAGTGTTAGTAATATGTACTACATACTGTGTTGCAGCATGTAATTTGCTGATATTATCATTCTCAGATGTTCACTCTCAGGTGTTCAAAGATTGTATTTATAAAGATTCTTATAATGAAAGGCAATATAATAATGAAAACCAAAAAAAAAGAGGTATTTGACTTACATCAGAACTGACTTATGCCAGAGTCATTGGAAGAGAACCCCATCATAAGTCGGGGACTACCTGTATTTTGTTCAGCCTTTTTGCATCTATATTCATGTGGAAACTTTGTATTTTTCTTTTCTTGTGATCTCTTTGTTGGACATTGGTATCAGCATAATGTAGGTTTCATGAAATGAATTGAGAAGTGTTCTCTCCTCTGTTAGTTTCTGAACAAGTTTCTGTAGGATTGGTATTAATTCTTCTTTAAATATTTGGTAGAATTCAACTCTGGGTATAGCTATCTGGGCTTGGAGTTTTGTTTTTGTTTTTGTGGGAAGGTTTAATTAAATTACAAATTCAATTTCTTTAATAGATATAGGGATACTCAAGCTTTCTATCTGTTCTTGAAAGTTTTTGTACTTTGGGTCTTTCAAGGAATTTGTCCATTTCATCTAAGTTGTCAAAATTATTAACATAAACTTATTCATAAAATTCTGCTACTATTTTTTAAATATATCTATAGGATCTGTAGTGATGTCCTCCTCACCCTTGATCTTGTTAATTTGTGTTGTCAAAGAATAAGAACTGTATTCTCTGTTAAAGCAAAGGAAAAAAAAAGAAGTTTATTGAAGGCAAGAAATAGTTTAAACTGGGGAAATGCACAGTACACAAAGTGAAACAGCAGTGCTCTGAGGAGTTACAGACAACCAGGCAGTATTTATATTTTTAAACCAGGAACTAACAGGTTAATATTCTGATCAGTTTACTAGTGATTTGTAAAAGTCAAAGATGGGTTAACAAAACTGGGGGGTTTACAGTGATTGGTGAATACAACCTATATGAGTTTACATGATTGAAGAGTCTTTGCTGATTAGTTACCACTTGGTGATATGTGTGCTTTGTTGATTAGTTAGTATTTGGAGACTGTAGGGGGTTTTACAGGGTAGTTAAAAGACAGTTGCAAAACACTCCTTTCTGTGAACATAGAGATTAGATACACTGTTTGTATCAAGGCTCCTTGGGAAGAAACTGACAATATTCTTTCTCAGCTTAGTTACAAATTTTTTTTTCCTTAGATATCAGATTAAGTCTCTTTAAATGTTAAAAGTTAACAAAAGCAGTAACATATTGATCCCAAGTCTGGGCTAGCTGTCCTCACCATCAAGCACCCCAAAATCTAGGACTCCCACATTCCCTCCTTTTGATAAGGATTTCAATATAAATTCGTCGATCACACTTTTCAGGAACGTTTCTTCTACATGGACTGCTAGTCCTCAAATGGCGTCTCAATATTATGAGCTATTAAGACTCTGGATGCTGCTATTAGATAGCCAGGCACCATCTGGATCCTTCACCATGGCTGGACATTCTGCTTCAGTGGTTGTTCATGGAGGTTAGGGTGAGAGGATGGCTGCATTAGGAGAATCACTTTAAAGGATGAGGGTGCCAGTTTAAGGCTTCAGCTCAATAGCATCTGAAAAAAACACTTTGATCTATATATACGGTTCTTTTCATAGTCATAGCATTTGTAGTAGGAGTGAAAGCATTTGACATACATCTCATACAACATTTGATTATTCCTGCAATAATCAAAACAAGAATGAAAATTATTAATCCAGTGAGCACTATAGATCTAATCCATGACCAAGGGCCATTTGGCAATGAGCTGAAGATATCAAAGGAAGAAAAATCACTCATGGAGGGTATTGAATATAACCAGGGAGCCTTCTGGTAGATTTTTATGAGGTCTTGTTCAACTTCTTCAGAGGTGTTTATCCAAGAACAGCAGGAGGTATTAGCAATGGCACAGACTCTTCCTTGTTGAGCCAGGAGAAAATCTAAAGATATTCTGTTGTCTAAGATTAATTGACTAAATATTCTAAAGACTTCTGCTGGGCCGTCATTCCATCAGCAACACTGTCAGCAATTTGGGTCATGGTAGCTGACAGCTTTCAAATGGATTTTTCTAATTGCAGTATACCAAATGTGGGGACAAAAGCTCCAAGATAAGATCAACTTCATCCAGGTCTATCAGCGACAGGGTTGTCTTGGACAATGAGTTCTCTTTTTTGGGTTGTTAGGAATTTTAATTCTCTTGTCCAAGATAAGCTGTTATCATACGAATTAATACCGAGTGTGATTACTAAGACTCCTAGGGTGCATTGACCTCATATGTTCTGGTCATTTAAACAGGGTAAATCCCATGTATATGGCTTTATATTGCAACTCTTTATAAAATAATCAGATCCTACACATAGAAAAACATACCCATATGGAGCACAAATCATGCCTTCCCCTGTCTGTGTATTTGGAAAGAGAATAGCTTGGTTTACTTTTTTCAAGCCAACTTTCACTCAAGAAGTTGTTGCAAATGGACAATTCACCAAATTCTAGGTGGTCTCAGAGTTTCTTACATATCAGCAAGGCTTAATCATTTATGATCAATAGTTAATCTGGAATAATATCAAACATTATCAAAAAAGGAGACATTTGAAATATTAAGGTTTAACCAAAATTGAGTAAGATTAAAGCAAGGTACTAATGGGTAAGTGGAGAGCTCCAGAGAATGACTTAGCCTTACATGTATGGTTTTTTTAAAGCGTCTTTCAAAATCTACAGTAGCATTGGGTATATATCTATAATGAAAAACTGGAGTAGCAAAGGGGTCAGAATGATCTTGCACGGACTGCAGAGAGGAGTGATATATCCAGCAGTCTGTCAAATTTCCAGGACCAGCTACTGATCGTGCTAATTTAATAAAAGCATTCTCTTTCCAAGTGTTAACAGGAGTTAGAAAAAAATTGTAAGAGGAAGCTTAAAAAGGGCTTCATAATGGAGAGAATAAAGTGAATATCATAAAAAATAATTGCTATAACAAAAGAGGTCTTTTCGATTATTTGTATGGAGGAGTGAAATATCATTAGAGAATAAAGCTTAGTTGACAAAACAGAGCTGTTTCAAATGTAAATTAATATTAAGTAAACGCCAATTATTTTAAGGGTTACATAGGACTAAATGGATATAAAGTATAATATAGCTATCAAAATAAGAATGGCTATACTAATAAAAGCAAAGGCAAACACATCTGTGTAAGTAGTTCACATGAGTTATTCTTACCAATGGATGAATCCAAGTTTATAAAACAATGCAATTTTAAAGGCAATGAGTATTAAACAACCTGCTATGATCAAACAGAGTCCAATAACTTCAAGAGCCTGCACAAGGTCTTGTTCCGTATCTTGGCTCAGCCATCTACTCCCAGTGCTATCTGCTTCCAGCCCTGGGCACGTTTAAGGGTTACCTTAAGGTCTCCAGTAGGCTCACAAGTTCAAGTTGGTTCCTTGGCTTTCTTGAGTTGTGACAGATGAATCCAGGATTTTGATTTTATGTCTTCTTAATAAATTAACCCCTTTATATTTGCTATTATTAATCCTAACTTTTTCAAAATGTTTTTTACACTATTGGCTGAGACTTTCATATTAATTTTGTAGGATTATTTAATTATCCTTATGAAATTTTATTTTTCTACATGAAGTCCACCTTTAGAACTTGTTGAGATCTTGGTGAAGTTTATTCTTGTACCAGTATATTACTTAACCAGCTCAGAATCATGATATTTGAAATTTGATCAGCAAGCCACAATACTCTTGAGCAAATCATTATTAAACATGTGGAAGCAGGTAGAAGTCAGAAGTCCAGCATACTCTAACAGAGATTTTCTTCTTCATTTATATTTATTCACATCCTGTAGTATGATCATTCAACCACTTATAAATCCTAGCTCTACTATATCCAGCCTACTTTCTTCATTCAATCCACAAGGATTTCATGGAATATTTTTTCAATTACTTTACAAATCCAGATGTGTTATCATTCCTTCAACTTTACTTGTCTAGTAATATTTTCTTCAATAAAGGGAATCAAGTCAGTCTAGCAGGTCTACCTCTTAGCAAACAAGGTTGGCTTCTTATAATCATTCATGACTTCTTTCCCTTTGTGCTCTCAAATCATGTTTTTAACTCCTTAATTCAAAAGCTTGTTTAGCTATAGCAACAGACCAAAGTTCAACTCCTTCCCATTTAAAAACTTTTTAAAAAGGAGGGGGGAATTGTAGAGTGTTAACTAATAAGTATGGTAAAAGCTTAACATTCTTGACTTTAATCAATCCTAACAAGCGGTAGCACCATTCTTTCTACTTGACAGAAAACAAAGGCCCAGAGAGATCACTTATCTTGTCCATGAAGACAAAGCTAATAAATGTAGAGGCAGGATCCATTTCAGATCTGATTTCAAAGCTCATGTTCTGTCCACTATTTCAGCCACCCTGTGGCTACATTTATCTATTCTGGTTCTGACAGCCCTTCATGGTCCTTCAAATTTCACCAATGTGCTATATTCAATTACTTTTTCCCAATGGACCTTGAAAACTTGCTTTGTAGAGTTTGATTTTTATTAGAAAGAGTCTTTGTTCAGGAGTCTTAGCAGCTCTTGGTAAATGCAGCATCATCCCTTCCCACTACACAAATATAGATAAGGTTGAAGTTCTTGGCCTTTGAGTGTCCCTCAGCATCCTTCATTTTAGTCTCCTTGTCCTAGATTTTACCCTTCTCAAGACAACCCTTGTCTTGCTTTTAATTTTTAAAACGATATTTCAATTTTTTAATGGTATTAGAGAAACAAAGGGAGGAAACAGAACAATGGGTAAGGAAAATTTTATTTGCAACACTTGACCCTGTATTAAAAGTTAGGCATTGACCTTGTATCAGAAGTTAGGAGCATTTTTTTTTCTCCTTTGTGTAAGATGTACTTGAAGCTGTGAGAGAATCCTGGTGTTCATGGGGAGAGGGGTAATAGAGGGATCCTATATTCAGCTGGATATTTTCCCTAGCTTAGTGTTTTTCTTTTTCTTTTTTTTTTTTTATTGTGATCAACAGTAAGAAGTACATTTTTCATCATGGCCAAATTCATATTTTAATATGTATATAATTGAAACAAGTTTCAATTACCCTTATATGTGTAATGCCTTCTGATGTTTCCTATTCCAGTGCTTCACAAACTTTAATGTGCATATTACTCAGCTTGGGATCTTGTTAATAAGAGATTCAGATTCAGTATTTGACTGGGACTTACATTTTAACAAAATTACAGGTGGATACTTCTCTTTCTTGGACTGTACTTTGGATAACTAGCAAATTCTGTTCTATTTCCATTTTTTGAAATGCTTGTTGTGACCCACTAAATTACTTTCATGACTCTCTAATATATTTGAACTGGTAGTCCGTAAAAGCACTACTGATACATTTCCTGGTGTAAAATTATGCTTGGAACAGTTTTTGAGCTGATAACATGTCCTTCTAGGATGTTCTTGTAAAAGTAGACTTCCTGTGGAGTGGTATCATGCTTGGGGGTGGTTTAGCAGGAAACAGGCTTCATCTTCTCTACACCAAGACCATAAAATGATAAAAGTAAAGCAAAGGATATTTTCATGATTCTGCTTTTTTTTTTTTAAGTACAACATTTGACACAAATGAATTAAGTCTATTCTGATTTGAAATCAATAAATCTAAGCATTCTGTATAATGAGAACTCTCATGACTGTGTGTGGGAAGAAAGTTATAGAATATGACTGCAAGTGACTTTGGAAGTGAAATGAGTATCAGAAAAAGCCAACATTTCCTGCAGTGTGACCTCCTTTTGTTTGCAATACGGATGCCTACGGTGTCAAGGTTCTTGTTTTCAAGTAGCAGAAGCCAACCCAAACTAACTTAATAAGACAAAACTGGAGGAGGTTACTGAGGAGCTCCAGAAGAGTAGGCAGCTGTGGGACCAAAGTTGAAAATGGGCAGGAACCTCTCTGGAGGTCTGGGAAAGAGAAATCAAAGCTATGATTCAGAACAGAAAACACCTGGTCAAGCTGTCCCCGCTGAGATTAATGAACTTGAACAATTTCCTTCCTTAGTCCTCACATCATGCTCTCAAGATCAAAGTAACAGTCATTTGGCTGAACTTGGGTTCTGCTTTCTCTCCTGGCTGTCCTGAAACAACAAGAAAAATTTGGCTCTTCAAACTTCCATAAATGGGCAGATACCTGATATACTATCCTTCCAAGAGCATAGAAAATTAGCAAAAGGAAATGTCCCAAAAGTAAATCAGGGTGCCATTGGGAAGAGGAAATGGATGCTACACAACCAGTAAACTGCACAGAATAAAGTATTGTGAACCAGTCATGGCCCTTATTGCAAGTATGGCAGGTTGGTGAATGAGATTTTCCAGTTGTTTCGGAATTGTGGCTATAGCCTCTGAGCCAAGGTGAGTAAATGCTAATTGGCCCACATTCTAAAGAGTACGTTCAAACACAGTCCTTGCAGGATTTAATAAGAGGCAAAAGAAAACTGGCTTTGATACCACCAACAAGCATTGCCATTACTCATAGCCCCCACCCTTTAACCCTTATAGGAAAAAAAAAAAAAAAACCCTAAAGAATTCCAAAACAGTTGTTGAAATTCCTGCAATGTAGAAGTCGTCACCCAAGAAGAATGTTGTGGCTTTTACTTCTCTCATATTAGTGGGCAGGTGGGTATTTTTTCCCTCTCTATACCAAGTTAGGAGTCCCTGGTGGTACAAACAGTCAACACATTCAGTTAAGGTTGGAAGTTTGAGTTCACCCAGAGGCACCTCAGAAGAAAGGCCTGGCAATCTACTTCTGAAAGATCACAGCCACTGAAAACCTTATGGCGCATAGTTCCACTCTGACACACATGAGGTCACAATGAGTCAGAGTCAACTTGATGGCAATTTGTTTTGGTTTTATAGCAAGTTAACATGGAGGGGGAGGCAAGAAAAACAGTCTCAGAGATTAGAAAAGCTGACAGAAGATAGAGGTTGGCATCTTCTCCCCTAGTTAGATTTCTGCTTATGTAGAACAGGCAGGTCTGCTCTCTGTGTATATTTGAATGGGAGGAAAGGAATTTGAAAGAGACAACAGTGGGCAGCTTCTGTTTCTACTGTTTGGTGAGGCAAGAATGCCTCAGTTCCCTGAGACCAAAGGGACTCCACTGGAGGTATCTTGGTGTAAGCAATCTTGTTACCCTAAGAGAGCCATCTGCTAGTAGGAAGACCCAGTCAAGGAGCGTAGCTAAAGGGGCAGGGGCAGAAGATCTTGGGTGTGGTGCATCACTCTGCCGGAATCCTATGCCTTTGCAGCCCTGCAGGGCCTTCTGAGAGCCCACCAGGCACTGCAGGGCAGCCAGCATCCAGGCATCTGCTCCACAGGCAGGACTGACCACCCAGTGTGGACCACAGCAACAGCAGCTGAGCAGGAGATGTCTGTTCCTTTCCCCACCCCTCTTCCTGAACCCCACACTCAAGAAGAGACAGATGGACCCAAAAGATAAAGGAAGAGAGGGAGGTGGAGGAGGAGTAAAGAAGCAAAGCACGTGGGATTCCCCAAGGCAGGACTAGGCACCATTAATCAAACCTGGGCTAGGGTGAGGGGAAGAGTGTAAATTTGGATCTGAGATTTAAGCTTTAAACTTGTTTGCACTGCCTCTGACTTTTTAAAACCTGAGTGCCTGGAATACAACAGGATCTACCCAAGATGTTGTTAAGAAATAGAAAACAACCCTTCATCAAACATGCCTATACCAATGTTGGAGAAATAAAATACTTCATGTTAGTATACCACTAAGTTTAGATTCTCCAATAAACTGGTTACACAAGCAAAAGAAACTGACTTTGACTCGTTTAAGCAGAAAAGGAATTTATTGAAAAGCTACCGGGTGCACAGGGAAATGCTGAGAAGGCTGAAGAACCAAGTTGGGAAGAAGGGCAGGGACAGAGTGAAGCTCTGCAACCAGAGCCAAAATCACTCCCCAAAACTGGTCTGGGGAGTACCCTGCCCACTGTACACCAGATGCCAAGGTTCTCTCCATCAACATCTCCAGCCTGGACACTGACTCTGAGCTGCCAGAAAGAGTTCTCCATTGTCCCTGATTCCAATTCAAAGTTCCAGGCAGATGCACTTGATTGGCTGAGCCTAACTCACATGCCCAAGGCTCAGTTGCAAAGGAGTCTGAAGAAGCAAATATTTGCCCTTTGCTGCTTCTATCCTGTAAAGGAGGTTCTTCCTTTCATCAAGTCCCATAAGCAGGGCTGCTATTAGTCTATACAGTATTTTGGGCAAATGAGAAAAATGCATGCTTCTAGTTGGCAAAATTAAAAGAGGCTTTCCTGTCTCCAGGGTCACAGGACACTGTCAGAGCTCGGGGGCAGAGTGTGCTAAAGTTCATCCCCACTTGCCCTCTCTGCTTGGAGCCTTTGTGCAGTGCACAAACTGCACAACTGTATGCAGTACTCCTGCTCCTAAGGGGGGCATTTCTCAAGTACAGAAAAGAGATGCAGCCAAAGTGGCAGATAAATACTAAAGAAAGACAGCTCAGGAAGAAATACAGTTAACAGATAATAAGCATGCGACTTGATGAAGACCAGTGAAGAAATGCCGGTATGAGACCAAGACAAGTGAACAAAAGCCAGGAAAAAAAATCTGGACTTTCTTAAGAAATGACTTCATGGGAAACTGGACCACGTTCACTAGGCAAAGTCTCTCTTCACATCATGTGTGGAATTAGGCCTCCAGTGAATAGAGGCACTAAGTGGTAGCAACAGAGGATGGCACATCTGAATCACTATGCGGAGCTACTTAGAACCAGTAAATGTTTAAATCAGTGCACTATGTTAAGATTTACACCAACATCCTTCTTGGTTCATGAAATAATTTTCTCATGCTTAACAAAGTAGTAGGAAGTTTATGAAGCTTTCATATATTTTCATGCTAAAACTAATATTCACTCATTGACAATTGTTAAAATAGTTCAGTCAAGTGTTTGATAAAGAAAAAGGAGGGCATTATTTATATGGATATAATCATAATGTTATATACTACTGTGTACCAATTGATATATAAACTCTTTTGCCCAAATATGAACTATCAAATTAAAAGTAAACACTAACAAGTTATTCCTATTTCAATTCAGAAAATAATGGAAATAGAAAGGACAAGCAGAATGATCAGATAATTCAATACAGACTAATTAGTGGGGGAAAAAAGTAGATTTGATTCAATATAAATGATTTGTTGGGATAACACTGTCCTGCATCAGATCAATTCTATTATGCATGTATTACACACTCAATACTTCTGGGCTGCTTGATTTTACGGTTGATCTCTCTGGAGGCTCTTACTCCAGTGGAGTTGTGGGCTGAAGGCCTATTTGGAGAGGCTTCAAGACGGTATGGAAAGAGAGGTATTCGGCAGAATATTGACAGCTCTTTCAAGTTTTGCTCTGAATTGCAGCAGAAAAATGAGGCAGTGACTAGAATGGAATGTAGGCTCAAAGGAGGGCTTTCCAAGGTGGGAAGAATTACTGTGTTTTCATTGCTGTTGGGAATGGCCCAGTGTAAATGCAGTGTGGATAGGCGGGTGGCTCCCTGTCACTCCCTCCAATGCAATTTCTGAGTTCTTGGTTATTTTAGTTATCCTTTTATGGATGACTTTTCCAATAACCCTGGGGTCTCAGTTCCTGGATCTCCTCTCTGCCAATGATCTCATCCTTCACCCTACCTCAGCCACTCACTCCCATTGTCACACCTTAAGTTGGAAACATTTGCCATCCTCCTTGAAAATCTTTCTATACTTGGATTCCAGGACACCACATTGTTGTTTTTAGGTGCCGTCAAGTTGATTCAGACACTATAGTTGTCTCGTTTTCCTTTTATCTCTCTAGTTTCTCTCTCTCAGTCATCTTTGTTTCTTCTCATCTGTCCAACCTCTAAATGTTGAAGTGCCCAAGTCTCACTTCTCTTTTCTGTCTATAGTCACTCCCTAGAATATCTCATGTAGGCTTAGAACTGTAAACACCATTTATATACCGACCACTCTTAAAAACAAACCTCCAGCCTTGATGTCTCCCCAGTTTCCTCCTGGACATCTCCATTTGGTTGCCAGATGGGCATCTTATAATGAATGTGTTCAAAACCCAACTTCTAATTTCCCCCCAAAGCCTGCACTTCCCGTAATCGTTCCGTCTCAGTAAATACCAACTTTAATTTTCCATTTGCTCAGACAAGAAACTTTGGTGTCATCCTTGAGTTGCTCTTTCTGTCACATTTCATTTCCAAATGATCAGCAAATCCTATAGGCTCTACCATTAAACTATATTTACCACCCTATTCCAAACCATCATTATTGTTTCCTAAATTACTACACTTGTCTCCTAATTGGTCTCCCTGTTTCTGTCCTTGCTCCTCTACCAATCATTCTCAACACAAGAGCTAGGGTGATCTTTTTAAAATGTAAATTAGATCATGTTTCTTCCTTGCTCTAAGCCCTATGGCCTTCCATCATACAGCCAAAGCCAAAGTCTTTATAATGGCGTCTGTTTTAGGTCTTGTTCTCCAGGAAACAGACTCTGAGATGGAGATGTGTGTGCAGGAGGTTTATGGAGGAGTGCTATCAGGAACAATGCCTATAAGGGGGTGAGGAAAGCAGAACTGGGTGGAAAGAGAAGTGGACTATGATGTAGTTACAACAGGCCCTTCAGAATTTGCCCAAATTGAGGCAAGGGTACTGTCATGGATTGAATTATATCCCCTAAAAATATCTGTCAACTTGGCTACGCCATGATTCCCAGTATTGTGTGATTGTCCACCATTTTCTCATCTGATGTGATTTTTTTATGTATTGTAAATCCTGTCTCTATGATGTTAATGAGGTGGGATTAGCAGCATTTATGTTAATGAGGCAGGACTTAGTCTACAAGATTAGATCTTGTCTTATATCTCTTTTGATATATAAAAGAGAGAAATGAGCAGAGAGACAAGGTGACGTCATATCACCAAGAAAGCAGTGCCAGGAGCAGAGTGCATCCTTTGGACCCAGGGTTCCTGTGCAGAGAAGTTCCTAGACCAAGGGAAGATTGATGACAAGAACCTTTCTCTAGGCTGAAAGAGAAAGCCTTCCCCAGGAACTGACACCTTGAATTTGGACTTGTAGCCAACTAGACTGTGAGAGAATAAATTTCTCTTTGTTAAAGCCGTCCACTTGTGGTATTTCAGTTATAGCAGCACTAGATGACTAAGACTTTCTATAACCACCTCTTCATCGACCAGTCATTGGACATGGGCTGCTCCCAGGCAAGGGGTGCAACCTTGGGTGAAGGAATTCTCTCCTGCTGAGGGCAATTCCAGGTGAGAAATCAGCTATGAGTCATCTGCAGCCAACAACCCTTGCAGCTATGAGAGTGAGTGTCTTTGTCCTGAGGGGTGACCTGTGGTGCACCATGGCATCCACTACACTCTCCCAATACTCTCTGATTTTATCTCCTACTGAGCGCCTCTGGTTCATGCTACTCCAGACACATTGGCCTCCTTGCTGTTCCTTGAATACACTGGCACCTTGTCACCTTAGGGTCCTCCCTACTCTCTCTTCCTAGAATGTGTCACTTGCTCCCTCACCTCCTTCATGTCTTACCCAAATTTTGCCTTCTCAAGGAGCCTTCCTATTCAATATCACAACCCTCCTCTGCTCCCCAGCACACTTGATCCCTTTAACATGCTCTTTTTCTTTCATTTATACCACTTTTCACCTTCTAATATCCTATACAATTTACATATTCATTATGTTTATTGTTTATTATCTGTCTTCCCCGACTAGAATATAAGCTTCTCAAAGGCAGGGATCTTTGCCTATATTGTTTAATGATATGTCTCAAGCACCAAGAGGTGTCATGGTGCATAGTAATTTCTCAAAAATAATAAGCATTTTTTTTAAGTTTTATAACTCAATAGAGGATTTTTACTTTCTACTTGCAAATTATCTTTTCTAAGTAGAAAATTTTTTCAAGACCAGAGTCTTCTGAATATGAATTTTTAAAATTCATTTAATACATTTATGCAAACCACAGAGTTGCACAAATACAGCTCTCAAGAGATGCAGTCTTATCTCTACAATTATAATTATCTCACTCCTGCTAAAGCAAAGAAAGGGTGGAGGAGCTTCAGATAAAGAATTAATTAATCAAGCCTTTAAGTTTTCTGAAAACCGAGGGAATTTGTATCAGCCTCCTTTGTTATTTAACTAACATTACTCTCGCTGGAATATTAATATTATATCCTGAAAGTTACAGCCTTGTAAGGTCATGATGTGTACACACAAGTGAAGAGCAAGTGCCATGGGAGAGTTTTTCTTTATATTTTTTGCACATTAATTTACTTTGGAGCCTTCATACTCAGGAATATCATTCACATTAAAATAGCAGAAGAAGGCCATTTTAATAAAATTGAAGTGTTTCTCAGCTTTTTTAATGATGCACTAAAAAAAGGATATGTTGTTTTTGTTGTTAGTTGCTGTCAGGTTGGCTCAGACTCATGGTAACCCTATGTACAACAGAACAAAATGTTGCCCAGTCCTACACCATCTTCACAATCATTGGTATATTTGAGTCCGTTGTTATGGCCACTATGTATTTTGAGTGCCTTTCAACCTAGGGGGCTCATCTTTCAGCACTATATTGGACAGTATTGTGATCCACAGGGGTTTTATCGGCTAATTTTTGGAAGTAGATAGCCAGGCTTTCCTCCCTAATCTGGAAATTCTACTGAAACCTGTCCTCCATGGGCGACCCTGCTGGTGTTTGAGATACCAGTGGCATAGCTTTCAGCATCATAGCAATACACAAGCCACCACAGTAAGGCAAACTGACATACAGGTGGTAGAAAGGATAATTATGTTTGTATGGCATATTCAGGAAAACAAGGGAATCGGCAAGGCTTCTCTAGTTACCCAGTCCTGCTTGGTCATCCCCAGACACCTCTAGGGCTGATTGGCCCACCAGGTGGAAATCTCTGTTAAATTAGATGATGTCATAGTAAGTTGTAAGTTGTTAAGTGTCGTCAAGTCGGTTTCAATTCATAGCGACCCTACGTATAACAGAACGAAACATTGCCCAGTCCTGCGCCATCCTCACAGTTGTTGTTATGCTTGAGCCCATTGTTGCAGCCACTGTGTCAATACATCTCATTGAGGGTCTTCCTCTTTTTTGCTGACCCTCTACTTTATCAAGCATGATGTCTTTCTTCAGGGACTAATCCCTCCTGGATAACATGTCCAAAGTACAAAAGACAATGTCTCACCATCCTCCCTTCTAAGGAGCATTCTGGCTGCACTGCTTCCAAGTCAGATTTGTTCCTTCTTCTGGCAGTCCACAGTATATTCAATATTCTTTGCCAACACCATAACTCGAAGGCATCAATTCTTCTTTGGTCTTCCTTATTCATTGCCCAGCTTTCACATGCATATGAGGCTATTGAAAACACCATGGCTTGGGTCAGGCGCACCTTAGTCCTCAAGGTAACATCTTTTCTTTTTTAACAATTTAAAGAGATCTTTTGCAACAGATTTGCCCAATGCAATGCGTCCTTTGATTTCTTGACTGCTTCCACGGGTGTGGATTGTGGATCCAAGTAAAATGAAATCCTTGATAACTTCAATCTTTTCTCCATTTATCATGATGTTGATTATTGGTCCAGTTGTGAGGACTTTTGTTTTCTTTATGTTAAGGTGTAATCCACACTGAAGTCTGCAGTCTTTGATCTTCATCAGTAAGTGCTTCAAGTCCTCTTCACTTTCAGCAAGCAAGGTTGTGTCATCT
>NW_004444057.1:6165881-6185553 GCF_000243295.1 Trichechus manatus latirostris | reverse complement strand
GAGGTCTTCTGCGCAGATTTGCCCAACGCAATGCATCTTTTCATTTCTTGACCGCTGCTTCCATGGTCACTGACTGTGGATCCAAGTAAAACGAAATCCTTGACAACTTCAATCTTTTCTCTGTTTATCATGATGTTCCTTATTGGTCCAATTGTGAGGATTTTGTTTTCTTTATGTTGAGGTGCAATCCATATTGAAGGCTGTAGTCTTTGATCTTCATCAATAAGTCTTTCAAGTCCTCTTCACTTTCAGCAAGCAAGGTTGTGTCATCTGCATATCACAGGTTGTTAATGAGTCTTCCTCCAATCCTGATACCCTGTTCTTCTTCATATAGTTCAGCTGCTCAGATTATTTGCTCAGCATATAGATTAAATAAGTATGGTGAAAGGATACAACCCTGATGCACACCTTTCATGATTCCCTTGTTCTGTTTGAAGAACTGCCTCTTGGTTTATGTACAGGTTCCTATGAGCACAATTAAGTGTTCTAGAATGCCCATTCTTGGCATTGTTATCCACAATTTGTTATGATCCACACAGTTGAATGTCTTTGCGTAGTCAATAAAACACAGGTAAAAATCTTTCTGGTATTCTCTGCTTTCAGCCAAGATCCATCTGACATTAGCAGTGACATCCCTGGTTCCACATCCTCCTCTGAAACTGATTTGAATTTCTGGCAGTTCCCTGTCGATGTAGTGCTGCAACTGCTTTTGAATATTAACATTAGTGTCATAGAAAGTTATATCTTACTAATTGGTGGGTAAAACCCATTTTTTATCACAAACATGATTTGCAACTTAAAAGTTTTTTCTTCAGCAAATATTGTAACAGATACAATTTCCTGTAACAAATATAGTCTACTCTCAAGGTAAATCAACAATGCTTTGAATTTTTAAAATAAACATTTGAATATTATAGGAAAGCTCTTCACACCTTCTATTGGCTTTGCCTATTGACAATCAGACCAATTTACAAACTCTCCTATTTCTCCCTTGTATTGCAGAGGCTGGAATCCTGAGAAGTATATTTCTCTGACACCCTCACCAGCAAGTTCTGAGTGCATTTTTAGGGTCCATCAAACAAATACACTCACATGATATTTGAAAGGCAGGAAGGAAACAGAGCCATTTTTCTTTTCTGTCTGGCAGCAGAAGAAGACATAGCATGGGCCTCCCAGATATGAGTTTCTGGAGTGGCTGTCTCTGTTCTCCTGACATTTCATTATTTTAGGGCTGCAAAGAACCATGAGACAAATAGAATTTTGCTGTGTTTTCCTGATTCTGGGAGGCAGAAGCTCTCTAACTTTCTGTGGTGGTATACCTAAAAGTACCAGTAGTCCTCAACTTACAATGTATTCGAGTTACGCCACACTGCATTTAGGACTGGGTTTTTTTTTTTTTTTTTTTTTGGTGTATCTTATCATTAGTAATATGTACTACATACAATGTTAAAAAACCCGTTGCTGTCGAGTCGATTCTGACTCATAATGACCCTGTAGGACAGAGTAGAACTCCCCCCATAGAGTTTCCAAGGTTGTCGTCTTTATGAGAGCAGACTGCCACATCTTTCTACCACAGAGTGCCTGGTGGGTTGGAACTGCCGACCTTTTGGTTAGCAGCCGAGGGCTTAACCACTGCGCCACCAGGGCTCCTTTTATATACTGTGTTGCTAATGTTATCATTCTCAGATGTTCACTCGAGATGTTCAATGTTATGATTTATAAAGATACTAATAATAAAAGGCAATAATAATGAAAACAAAAAAAAAAGAGGTTCTCTGCTTACGTCAGAACAGACTTATGAGGGAGTCATTGAAACGGAACCTCATCATAAGTTGGTAACTACCTGCATACCTTCAATCTTTGTAATGGTTATATAAGCACCTGATTCCTTGTGTTAAATATTCTGCTTGAAACACCTAGAGTACTTTCTGTGCTCTTGTCTGAGTTGTGGCTGAACCTCCTTTCTTAGGAAACAGACATAGAAACTTGAATTTTGATGTAAGACATAAAATAAAATGTAGCTCTGTCATTTTCTAGTAACAGATATGTTAATATGCTCTGAGCTTTCTTTTCATCTATTTAACAGGATGTAATGGCTAGCGTAAGGCTTGTCTTCTCATGTGTAAACAGATGCCCATTCTTTCAAATTTCCTATTAAACTACCAACAAAGGACTATGGTTTCTGCTCCAGTTATTTTTAAATGAAAGGTAAAAAAAAAAAATTAAGTTTATAATTTTATTTTTCTGTACTACCCAAAATACATGACCAGAGGAGGAGAGAGGTGTGTGTTCCTAAACAAAGGTCAGAGGCTGTTTCTAAAACACTGGTGAATGATTTAGAGAAAAAGACAGCATGTATGTACTACCAACTAAAATTCTGGTGGTGTACTGGTTAAGTGCTACAGCTGCTAACCAAAAGGTCAGTGGTTTGAATCCACCAGGAGCTCCTTGGAAACTCTATGGGGCAGCTCTACTCTGTCCTACACGGTCACTATGAGTCACAATTGACTCAATGGCAGCGGGTTTTTTTTTTTTTTTTTTTAACTAGCTAAAAATAAAAGCAATCTTTATCTCATATATTACACCAAAACAAATTTCAGGTAGGTTAAGATTTAAATATTAAAAGAAATGACCCATAAAAATACTAGCAGAAACTCTCAATGCCTATTTTTAAAACCCTGTTTGAGAAAACTTTTTTCAGTATGACACCAAAGGTAGAAACCATGAAAAAAATTTAGATTAAAAAAATATTTTCATTTCAAGTATGTCAAAGTTAGAAAAAAAATAATAATACCCACCACCTAGATTTAAAAATTGTTTACTCTGTGTCACAGTTGCTTTATCCCTCTCTATATTTTTATCATTTCAAAGCAAATTAAAATCGTCAAGATACTTTACTCCTAAATGCTTCAGCATGGATCTCAAAAAAGTTGGAACATACTCTTAGAGTACCACAACACCATTAACATACCTAACGAAAGTAACAATAATTCCATACTATCATCTAATACATAGTCCATTTCAATTTTACTCCTTGAACCAAAAAAAAAAAAGGTAACTGTTCAGACCAGGATTGAGTATTGTATTTGGTTATCTCTCTTCAGCCTTTTAAAATCTAAAACAGTAGCCTCTCCCTGTCCCCACTTTCTTTCCCCATGACATTGACTTTTCTAAGAGCTGAGATCAGTTGTCTTATAGAAAATACTACATTCTGGACTGTCTGATTGAATCTTCATGGTGCCATTTAACATGATAAAAGATTTCTAAATTTCATTCTGGAAAAAGCAAAGAATTGAGGCAGACATCCACAGCTGTCCAATAGAACTTTCTACGATGATGGGTATGTTCTATAGCTGCACTGTCCATTATGGTAGCCACTAGTCACGTGGATAATTCAGCTTTTGAAGTGTGGCTAGTGCAGCTGAGGAACTGAATTTTTATTTCGTTTAATTTTGATTAATTTAAATTTTAACTTTACCCATGTGTGACTAGTACCTACCAAATTGGTCAGTGCAGTTTAGACAATCATTTTGTGGTGTAATGAATTACTTAATACGGCACTTCTAGCCATGGTCTTTGTGACTCACACACAATGATTGAGAGGGCTATGCAAATAAGATATGTGGAACTTGTGATGGTTGGGGTTATATGTCAACTTGGCTAGGCCATGATTCCCAATATTTTATGGTTGTCCTCCATCTTATGGAGTTGTGGATCCTGACCTCTACATGTTGATGAGGCAAGATTGGTGTAGGGTGTGTCTTGGGTTGCAGCCTTGCAGGAGGGCGTGACTCAAGTCCCACCCTTACTCAAGTTATGCCCTTCCCTGGAGTGTGGCCAGTATCTAAGATATATACGTACATATATGGATGACCTGGTGGGGCTCTCTCTGCTTCTGGATCCTGTTTCTGGTTCATGATCAACTGACCTCCAGTTCTTGGGACTTGAGCCAGGGGCCTGCTGTCTGACCTGCCAATTCTTGGATTCTCCAGCCTCCACAGCCCCTGGAGCTGGCGGCCTATACTCTGACCTGATTTACCAGCTTCCGCAGGCTTGTGCGCCAGCAGCCTGTGGTCCGAACTGCCAGTTTGGGTTCATCACCCCTGCAGCCACATTGGTCAGGAGAAGCCTACACCTAACCCACAGATTTGGGACTTGCCAGCCTCCACAACCGCATGAGCCATTTCCTTTATACGGTTCTCGTGAGTTCTGTCAGAAGAATTCTGTGAGAAGTTGCAGCGAATAAGGGAACCCAAAGACAGGAGGGAGAGTACTGAGGGGAGAGGGAGCAGTTGATGTTAGAGATAATGGAGTGGTACAGCATTTTTGAAAAGTTGGATATTTGGGATATCCTTAAATTCCACCTCATAGGAACCAGCTTTCTGCTGATCTTTATGAAAGAAATTATTCATTTAATTTATATCATTAAAAAGTGAATATAAAGTGCCTAAAATGCCTACATAGTAGTTATTTGATAAATGTTGACTCTCTTCCCTTTAAATATATTTTAAAGAAACCATGCTATGCAATATATTATCATAAAAATTTTAATGAAGCTGTATGTTTGACCTTATAGTGTGATTAAGACCTTTTTATTAACTATTTGACCCTTAGAATAAGCAATAGTATAGGCCATCTGTTTACCTCGGAAATCCTGATCAGCATCAGTTGCTATAGTGATCTGGTTACATTCACAATCCACAGGAAAAAATATCTCAGAAATAGTTAAGATATTCTGTAGTATATATTTTAACATACATACATAAGGCTTAAGACTTAGAATTCATATTTTCTGAAACAGCTAACTTTGTGCTTTCATTTTTATATCAAATTGCTTATAGTGTGTGGTTACAATTTCTTAGACGAAGCCAGGACAATGAAATTCGGTACTGGGACTTTTATTTCATCTTAGAAAGAAGATCTCTCTTTCCAAGAACTGAGGCTAAAGAAGATTGAAATTGGAGCCGCCAAGAGTCTGTGGTTTGTGAATGTAACATAGAGGAAAGTAGAACCAGCCATAGAGAGAGAAAAACAGAGTTCTTGTTTGGCCCCTGGATCCAACCATACCTGAGGCAGAGAAGGTGTTGATTAAGGAGAATCATGTCTATACTTTTCAGTTTTATGAGCCAATAAATTCCATGTTTCTTAGCCAATTTGAATTGTGTTTCTGTTTTTTTTTTCCAGCTGAAGGAGAATTATCAAAACATGTAACAACCAGAAGAGCATAGAGTTCAGAATCAGACTATATTGTAATATATGTCTGATCCAGTTTCCAAGTGTATTAAATGGAGATAATAATGCCTTTGTCCTAGCCCTGTCATGAGGACTAAATGAGGTGGTGTGTCCTGCATGTTGGAGACACTCTGGATACGCTAGTTTACCCTGAGAACTGTGATGCCACATGCTTGAGATCTCACACACTTTTTGCCTTTTCTCTCACTCATTAGTAAGTTCTCTGTTTAAACCCACATGTAATAAGAAGTCATCTGGGCCTATCTTAAAAATGGAGAGATGGAGCAGTGGCGGTTGAGTGGTAGAATTCTTGCCTGTACGAGGGAGACCCAGGTTTGATTCCTGGCTAGTACACTTCAAGCATAGCCACTACCTCTCTGTAGCTTGTGTGTTGTTATGATGCTGAACAAGTTTCAGCAGAGCTTCCAGACTAAGACCAACTAGGAAGAGGCCTGCTGTACTACTTCTGAAAATCAGCCAGTGAAAACCTGTGGAGCACCATGGCTCATTGTACATGGGGTCATCATGAATTAGGAGCCGACTCTGCTGGCAGCTTACAACAAAAATGGACAGATGCATTTTATATGACAAAGTAGAATGCTTCCCACCTAGTTTAGGGAGCAATAATATTTTTCTATGAGTCATGCAGACTCAAAAGTGTGGTTTTGAATTTGTGTTGCTTTTCACACAAGTTGATCTTTTTTGGTTTCTCTCATCAATGTACTGGGGATTTAATGTGCAGGCTGTGGTCACGGAGTGCAGTTCCTTTGCCTTCTCAAATGTAACCATGTGTGAGATCGCCTCTATTGGCACCAAAGATTTGCTAGTCTTTTATGATCATACTGGATTTAGGTTAAGTAGCTTGATAATCAGACAGAATATAATTAGCTAATCATTTACAGGATGACCTGGGCTAAATATCAAATCAGTAAAATGCAGTAAGCATGTTTATGCCATCTAAATCCTTGAATTAACAAAGGTGATCAGATTATACAATTCAAATAAATTTTCCAGAAAATATCCCTGGCATAGAGGATTAGAAACACATTTAAGATAAATTTAGAATTCAGGAAAAGCAATCCTACAGCTTACTTTCCATTATTTTTTTCCTACAACTAAGCTCTTAAGCTGAATAAATTAAAGTTCTCCAAGATGTTTGAACAGTTCAGTCTATATTAGTATGCTATGATTTATTATAAAATATAGCTGTAAAATCATTGCCAAGTTGCCCTTAATACCTGCTTAGTCACAAACTGGAAATCTGTAGCAAAGGCATGAATGTCCTGCTTTCTTCTTAATTTTAACCCCTTATCTGTAATTATAAAGGGAGCCCTGATGGCACAGTGGTTAAAGCACTCGGTTGCTAATCAAAAGGTTGGCAGTTTGAACCCACCAGCTGCTCCTTGGGAGACAGATATGTCAGTCTGCTTCCATAAAGGTTTGCAGCCTCAGAAGCCTTATGGGGCAGTTCTGCTCTGTCCTAATAGGGTTGCTATGAGTTGGAATCGACTCGACAGCAGTGAGGTATCGATAATTATTTGTCTCCCCTTTGAGAATCCCTCTCCCTTCCCCCAAGTCTCAATCCTGCCTCTGCAGCATTGAATCACATTCATAAAACCATTTTCCTGATCTGTCAGCCAAAGTGCCACTTTCTATTGTCTAATAAAACCAAACCAAACCCATCGCTGTTGAGTCAATTCCAACTCATAGTGACCCTATAGTCTATCTAAAAATCATCTCTCGTATGTTTAAGATTTTCTTTCATTCTTTTAAAAGTTTATCACGGTATACTCATTAAAAATTATCTCAAAATTAAGAAAAGCAATACAGTATATCTTTAAAGTTAGGCATCACTCAGTACTACATATATTCCTTTAAAGGAGCCCTGGTTGCACGGTGGTTAAGCACTCAGATGCTAACCAAAAGGTTGGCAGTTCAAACGTACCCAGAGGGTCACAATAGAAAGACCTCGTGATCTGCTTCTGTAGAGATTACAGCCTAGGAAACCCTGTGGGACAGTTCTATTCTGTCACATGGGGTCACTATGGGTCTAAATAGACTTGATGGCACCTAACAACAACAACATATTCCTTTTAGCAGTAGGAAATTTTTGTTGTTGCTCTTCTGTCTTGGCATGACTCTTATTGTTACTTACAGAATTTGCCCCACCCCACATCCATTTCATTTCCATTTCCACCCCATCAGCAGCATGACCAGGTGTGGTAGGATCAAACTTGAAAGAATTAATTGATGCAAAATTGTCTCCATCTCTACCAAGTCCCTCCTTTTTACCTAGGTGCCACTGCAGAAGGCAGGGTGGAGAGATAGAGAGAACCTGGGTCTTTAGTTATTCCTAAACTGCTAGATCAACACATCTGAAGCTCCCGCCTCAAAGCAACACTTCTTATGTGAGCTAATGATTTGCCTTAAGGCAGTTAGAGATGAGTTTTTCATTACTCACAGCTGAAAGCATCTCAATTGAAAACATCACCACGGCATGGCAGCCTCTCGAGGCAGAGAGGGCTTGAGAAACCTCTCCATTTCCCCACAGTCCCAGAGAGGCACAAGATATCATCCTAAAGCTACCCCTAAAAGCTGAGAATTTAGCAGAAAGGAGGTTGGTGGACCTGGAGGAGCCTTGCAGCCATGATGAGAGACAAGCAGCATGAACCACACAAAACCAAAGACTGTGTGGGAATCTGGACATCACAGTGTATATCACCACGGAAGGATAATGACAACCAGGAAACAGGTGGGTTCACATCTCACAGCAAATGCCACACAGGACAGATGATGACCTGGGACCACACTGTCCCCATCTGATACCTTAATGCAACTCAAGGTCCTTTCCTCCATCCCTCAGACCTTGGAAAGATGATGAATTGACTGGGTTAATTTTCCACCAACAACTAGAATGGAAACTCAACATAGAAATTGTTGAGTCACACAAAAAGAAAAGAAGTTATGGATTGAGAAAATCATATTTTGCAGAACTCATTCTTTGGCCAGTGGGTGGCAGGAGTGGATGAGAAGTCAGATTTGTTGATTTCTCAGAGTTGGGAGCCAAGTGTACCCTACCATATTTACTAATCCTGCAGGAGTGGAGGGTCAGATCATCTGCATTACGTCCTCTTCTGCTGCTTATTTTTATCAGAAATTGTTTAGAGCTTGGGCTCAGACAACCTCCCAAATGGAATTTGTATTGCAATGGGCTCTCAGGTAGAATCCTCAGCTAAGGAGTTACTGGAGAACTGCGGCCCTTCAACCACTTTCTAATGAACCTCACCACCTTTGTCTTCTTGATCAAAAGACAGACATGTAACTAAAGTGAGAGAAATTCAGAGAAATGCCCATAAAATTCTGTCCTACAACCCTGTGCTTTTTTCTTTACATGTCTTCCAGAGTCATATTGTTTTGAAGCTGAAGCAAAAAACAAACTTAAAAAAAATAAATAACTGATGGATAATATTTAACTCAAAATTGGTCTAACTTGGAACATGAAAGTACTCACCACAATTATTTTCCCTGATTAACTTTATAGAATTTAAGTGGCATAGTGCTTGAAAACAACTGCTATCATCACATAATTCCTTATTTCCCAACTTTCTTCTTCCTCATTTGTGCCCCAACCCCATAAAGCCAATCTCATTTACTCAGTGTAGCCATAGATTACTCCAAGGAGAGACAAACTGATCCTAAAACAAATGTCATTTGCCCTGAATTCTGAGATAAAGAAAAAAAAATTTTTTTTTTTATTCCAGAGGGGAAAGAATTTGCTATGCCAAAGCAAGAACACTGACCACAATTGAAAAGGAGGATTAAATATCAAGTTGATGAGTCTTTATCTGATTCCTGTTATCATTCTATTAAAAACAAACAAACATTTAAGCCTATGGATTTGCACAGGATAATTTCATCTTTATATTTCACCATTATGTTAAAGGTATTCTTTAATTGAGTATTTGATATGCTATTGAAGTAGTAGAAACATTTTAATTTTTAAATAAATTTAAAAGAATGAGAGTCTGTTCATTCCTTGTGCTAGCCCTTACAACTTTATAGGTAATATTTAGCAAATGTGTACATATCTACTAACAAGAAGTTTAAGTTAAAACTAAATACTTATTCTGTATCTTGTTACAAAAAAGTTGAGTTTCTAC
Source organism: Trichechus manatus latirostris (assembly GCF_000243295.1). Classification (NCBI taxonomy): domain Eukaryota; kingdom Metazoa; phylum Chordata; class Mammalia; order Sirenia; family Trichechidae; genus Trichechus; species Trichechus manatus. Next base: position 6,176,161 of record NW_004444057.1, on the reverse strand, counting down.
CAACGTCTGTTTGCTAAGGACAGAGCTTTCTTATACTATTTGAAAGTTTATTTTTAATATTCCCAAGGAATGTTAAGTTACAGCTTTGCAATTAGACTTTGTGTTACAGTTACTATGTTTGCTGGAATGTTAGATTAAAAACAAACTATATATGCTTGCTTAAAATTGTAAACAAGGTTTGTCATAATAGTTTGGTTTTACCCACCAGTTTGATGAGAATTAACTCATTTGGGCACCAGCTGATCTAGCTCAAATTATTTCAGTCTGTATAAAAGAATGGAGGTGATTTCCTAAACATTTAGAAACATCTTTCTCTCTTTCTCTCTTTATCCCCCATGCACGCGCGCACGCGCACACACACACACACAAACACACACACTGTCAGATATGTCAATAAGAAAGCAAACTTAAAAGTTAGAAAACCGTTAACTTCCAGAGAAGCATGTCATGTACAAAGGAAAATTGTAGCATACTGGGAGGCTCAGCTGGGAAGAATATTTACATAGACATACTAATTTTAACATTAGATACTGATAAAACAAAAATACTCATACAGTGAAAAAAAAGAAGATAAAATGTGTGTGTTTGTGTGGTTTGTATTTGTGTAATGTGAAGAAAATTGGTCAGGATTTGAGGGAGGGGAGTAAAAAAACTAAATCCTTATCTTCCATACATAGGGATATCCCAAACTGAAAAAGAAAACAAAACTTAAGTAGCAGAAAAATCCTCTTGTTGGGAAATATGGGTGTATATACCAGTAAAAACTGCTAAAAATGTTGCAAACTGTTGACTTGGAAAGTAGGAATCAGACTTTGGGAGTGGGAAAGCATGAAGCCAAGAACTGCTGATACAAGCTAGCAGAACTCATCATATTTAAATAAATACATGTATAATTTTGACAAAAATAAAGATTAAAATATTAAATAAGAATCATATGCTAAACTTCCCCTCAAATTACATTACTTTTTTTTAATTAGAATTGCAGTGAATTTATAGATGAATAATTTAGGGAGAACTAACATCTTTATAATTTGGGGTATTTCCCTCTAGAAACGTGGCTAAGACTTCTTTTCTATCCTCAGGTTGAGTTTTATCATTTTCTTGTTACAGGTCTTGTGCATTTTCTGCTGTTTTTACCTGCTGTATACATATATATATTTTACTATTATGATGTCATTTTTCTATTAGATATTATATCTGACCATTGCTAGTATATAGGAAAGCTCTCTCTATATTTTTTTATAACTTGCTACCTTACTGAACTCTTTCATCCTAATACTTTTTCAACTATCTTCAGTTTTCTAGGTAGACAATCATATAATTATACAAATAATTATAACTGTGCATTATAATTTTTCTTTCCAATACATATGACTCATTTCTTTTATTTGCCCTATTGCATTGGTTAAAACTTGAATACAGCTTTAATAGTGGGAATTATTGATTATCTTGCTCCTGTCTTGAATGGGAATACTCTTAGTTTTCCCCAACAAGAGTATTAGTTTCTGTTGATAACTGAGAGAAATTTGATGATCTATTTCTACTACGTCTCTTTTAACTTTGAGAAGCATTAATATTTTTCGTAAATTTAATTCATTTTATAATTTTGGAATAAGCATTACTTCACTGTGGTGTATTAACTGCAGTTTTCCGTGTTTTATTTTAAATGTTTGCATTTGTACTTATAAATGAGTATGAACTGTAGCTTTGTTATGTCTTATCATTGTCAGGTTTGGTAGCAGGATAATGTTAGCCTTACTTGATGAATTAGAATATTTCATGTCTTTACTCCGCAACAGTTTTAAATCATAGGAATTAACTATTCCTTGACAAGAGCATTTGCCAAGAAAATAATCTGCATCCTATTGCTTTCTCAACTTCTTCAGTAGTTATTCTATTATATTCTATTGTTCTTTATTATACAGATGAGTATGAGCGCACTTTCACTACAAATAGCTAAAACTATACCAGTTAAGCGCTCGGCTGCTAACCGAAAGTTTGGCATTTCAAACCTACTCAGTAGCTCTGCAGGAGAAAGACCTGGCTCTCATAAAGATTACAGCCTAGAAAACACTATGAGGCAGTTCTACTTTGTCACATGGGACCACTATGAGTTGACAATCGACTTGACAGCACCCAACAACAACAACATACATATGTGTAAAGACTAAAAATTTGATGATCTTCCTCCTCCCACCCCACCCAGCCCCAGAGTTAACCAGGGTTAACAGTTTGGTACTTTCGTTTCAGTATTTTTTCCTGTGGCCTTCCATATTTATATGTAAATACAATATGTGTGTGTGTGTGTGTAAAATAATGGAGAAATTATTCTGAAACTTACTCTTTTCACTTAATAATATGCTTTGAAAAGCTTTCATACATATATTATAAAAGGTATAAAAAATATACCAGCTTCATCCTTTTTAATAGCTGCATGGTATTCAACATTATGGTCTTATAATTTATTAAACTGCTCTTCTAATAGTGAGTATCTTACTGTTTCCCATTTTTCACTGCCATAAACAATACTGCAGTGATAAGTCTTGTCCTGGATTGAATTGTGTGCCCCCAAAATATGTGTCAACTTGGCTAGGCCATGATTCCCAGTATTGTGTAATTGTCCTCCATTTTGTGGTACTGTGTAATTATGTGTTGTAAATCCTAAACCTCTATATGTTAATGAGGCAGGATTAGTGTGGAGTGTATCTTGAGTCATGCCCTTTAGTAAGTCACAGCCTTACTCAAGTCACACCCTTACTCAAGTCACACCCTTGCTTGAGTCACACCTTTTATCTTACAAGAGGTTAAAGGAGAAAGAAGTGAGTAGAGAGGAGAGGGATCTCACTACCACCAAGAAAGAAGAGCCAGGAGCGGAGCATATCCTTTGGACCAGGGGTCCCTGCTCTGAGAACCTCCTAGACTCAAGGGAAAGAGAGATGCCAAGCCACATGAAAATCAGCAAGGAGCAGAAGCTCCAAAGAGACAAGGATATTCCTCTAGGGCCGACAGAGAGAGAAAGACTTCCCCTAGAGACAGCACTCTGAATTCGGACTTCTAGCCCCCTAAACTGTGAGAAAATAAATTTCTGTTTGTTAAAATCACCCACTTATCATATTCCTGTTACAGCAGCACTAGATAACTAAGACAGGTCTTAGTGCCTATATGCAAGCACAAGTATTCTTTAGAATAAACTCATGAACATGGAATATGGAATCACTAAGTCAACAAATATGGACAGTTTTTATCTTAACAGACACTGAAAAATGGCCCTCCAAGAAAAATTTTATCATTTTGCCCTCCTAAAATGAAAATGCATCACATTAATTAACATTGCTAATTACCAATGAGGTTGAGCATTTTTGTAGGGTTTATTGAACATTTGTATTCGTTTATTTTTAAATTGCTTGTTCACATCCATTGATCATTTTTCTATTAATGTGTTTGTCTTTTTCCTATGACTCATATTGCTATTAATCCTCTGGTAATAATTTTCCCAGGGTGTTGGTTGTCTATTAGTGCTGTTTATGATGACTTTTGTCTACAAAAGTTTCTTTTCAAAACTTCTATTTGGATATGTGATTGTTTTCCTTCATGTTTTCATGTTTTATATCTTGCTTAGGTAGGTTTTATTCACCCCAAGCTTATGAACATATTTTTCTATATTTTTATCTAATACTTTTATGTTTAGCTCTTTGGGTATAGTATAAGGTATGTTTCTAACTGTAATTCTTTCAGAATGGATAACCAATCTCCCCAGCACAATTGGTGAAGCAATTCATCATCTTCCTACTAATCTGTTTACCATCTTTATCATTAATAGCAGCTAACACTTTCATAGTTCTTACCATATTCCAGGCACTCCTCTTTATGTATATTAACTTATTTAAACTTTATAACAACCATAAGATGTAGGTGCTATAATGGTCCCTCTCATGGATTGAATTGCATCTCCCAAAAATATGTGTATCATTTTGTCTAGGCCATGATTCTCAGTATTGTGTGATCGTCTACCATTTTGTCATCTGATATGATTTTCCTATGTGTTATAAATCCTATATCTATAATGTTGATGAGATAGGATTAGTGGCAGTTTATGTTAATGAGGCAGTACCCAATCTACAAGATTGGATTGTGTCTTGAGATATAAAAGAGAGAAGCAAGCAGAGAGACATGGGGACCTCATACCACCAAGAAAGCAGCACTGGGAGCAAAGCATGTCCTTTGGACCCAAGGTTCTTGCTCAGAGAAGGTCCTAGACCAGGGGAAGATTGATGACAAGGACCTTCCTTTTCTTCCAGAGTCGACAGAGAAAGCCTTGCCCTGGAGCTGCCACCCTGAATTCGGACTTCTAGCCTGCTAGACTGTGAGAGAATAAACTTCTGTTTGTTGAAACCATCCACTTGTGGTATTTTTGTTATAGCAGCACTAGATTACTAAGACAGTCTCTATTTTGCACATAAGGAAACTAAGGCACAGAGAGTTTAACTTGCCCAAGAATGCACAACTAGTATGTGACCTGGCCTGAGATCCAATGTTCTCAACTACTGTGCTCAATCTCAGTGTGCATAGGACTGTTTCAAGATTCTATTTAATCTTTTAATCAAAATATCCATCTACATGTGCACCAAAACTATACTTTTAAAATTATATTTTCAAACATGTCTTAATTTTTGAATGAGAAGTTCCTCCATGTTTTTCTGAGAATTTTCCAGGATATTACTTGCTATTGTAGAACTTCATAGATAATTATTAGGATTACATTATACTTCTAAGTTAATTTGGGAAGAATTGATGTCTCAAAAACTTGTCTATTTAGGAATATGCTATGTACCTACATTTATTGGGTCTTCTGTTATGTTTTCAATACAGTTTTATAGTTTTTAACATATAGGTGTTTGTTAGGTATTTTATAGCTTTTATTATTGTTAATGGATTCCCTTTTCTCTGTTTCATTTTCTAATATTTTTTGATAATACATAGGAAAGCCATTGAATTTTTGCTATGTTAATATTGTGTCTAACCATCCTACTGAACTCTTTATTGATGCTAATTTTTTTTAGATAATTTATTGGATTTTTAAGTCAATTTTTTGTTTGCAAATAATTATACTGTGTCTTTTCTTTAAAATATTTATGTGTTATCATCCAAAGGCTTGACTGGGGTTAGAGGATCTGTTTATAAGCTGGCTCACTTACGTAGTTGGCAAGTTGGTCCTGTCTGTTGGCAGAAATACTTGGTTCCTCTTCATGTGGGCCCCTCTACAGGGCTTTTTTTTTTTTTTTAATTTTGAACTGCAACACAATTTATTTAACATTATAATTATTAGTAATCTGTTAAAACGATGACCTTGAAATCAAACTGTTTATCTAGAGTACAGTTGCCATGGAGAAGATTCTGATTCATGGCGACTCCATAGGTGCCAGAGTAGAACTGTGCTTCATAGGTTTTTTTTTTTTTTTTAGCTTTAAATAAGAGAAATTTATTTTCTCACTGTTCTGAAGCCAAAAGTCCAAATCAGGAATGTGGGCATGCTGATTTCTTCTGAGAGCTGTGAGAGAGAAGGTGTTATTTGCCTATTTTCTAGCTTCTAATGGCTTCCTGCAATCTTTGTCATCCTTCACTTGTAGAAGAATCTTCATATGGCATCTTCTCCCTGCGTCTATTATCATCTGTCATCAGACACCACTGAATGCTTAGCTTGCATTCAGACAGTTTTTTGACAGAGATTTCCTGGAATGCCAGGAGCACTTTTGTTGCCCATCATGATGAACACTTTAGCTTCTTCAGTGACTCTCAGGGTTAACATCTAGAAACTCCGTTATGTTACAGTGACATCATCAAATGGGAGATATGTGAATGGGAGATTCCATTGACAGTACTGGTTGCTTTGTCTCCTGCTGGAAGCCCCGTGAAGCTGCTTTCTCGTACTCCCTATTTGATGGTCTCTGATAGAAGTCTAAGATGGCGAATCCGCGCTGCGTTAGCTAATAGGGGACCTCTGCATGAATCTCTCCTTGCTCTCAGTTCTCTGTCTGTTTTATCACTCCATTTGGTGCTTGGCTGAGTTCTTTATCTCTTCATTTGATGTTTTAGAGTTTCAGGATTGCTGTTTTCTCTTTTTGGCTTAGTTTTTCAGATCTGTGCTGTGGAGGGATGGCGTGGTGCTTCTGCCTAGAGCGCTATTTTGCCGGAAGTCCTTCATAGGTTTTGTTTTGTTTTTTTAAATAATTATTTTGTTGTTGTGGAGAAAATACACAGCAAAAATATGCACCAACTCAAGTTTCTACATGTACAATTCAGTGACACTGATTACATTCTTTGAGTTGTGCAACAATTCTCGCCCTCCTTTTCTTAGTTTTTCCTCTCCCTTTAACATAAACTCACTGCCCCCTAAAGTTCCTATCTAATCTTTCCAGTCGCTGTTGTCAGTTTATCAACTGAATGACTGCACTTCCAGTCAATATCTGACTGCAATCTCATGAGAGACCCTGAGCCAGAACAACCTACTCAAGCTACTTCCAAATTCCTCGCCCACAGAAACTATGATAGTACATAATTATTGTTGATTAAAATATATATATGGGTCATATTATTCTTTTTTGTCTTATTGCATTGGTTAGAGATAGACCTTCCATTACAATGTTAAATATAAACAGTGATGACAGCAAATTAATCTCGTTTCTAACTTCAGAAGGTATTCTTCCAGTGTTTAACATCAACCTTTATCAGCTTAAGGAAGCTTCCTTCTATTGTTAGCTTGCCAAGACTTATTAATTATTGTTTATATTCAGGAGCAACTATTGAATTTTAGCAAATGCAGTTTTGCTCATATTGAAATGTTATGAGTTTTTCCTCCTTTGATTTATTTATCTAGTAAATTGCATTAATGGACTTCCTAGTGTTGAGTCACCCACACGTCTGTCAGTCTGTCAAACTTGTGTGTCAGTTTGTGGGGGCTTGCGTGTTGCTGTGATGCTGGAAGCTATGCCACTGGTATTCAAATGCCAGCAGGGTCACCTAAGGTGGACAGGTTTCAGCTGAGCTTCCAGACTAAGACAGACTAGGAAGAAGGACCCAGCAGTCTACTTCTGAAAAGAATTAGCCAGTGAAAACCTTACGAATAACAGCGGAACATTTTCTGATATAGTGCTAGAAGATGAGCCCCTCAGGTTGGAAGGCACTCAAAATATGACTGGGGAAGAGCTGCCTCCTCAAAGCAGAGTCAACCTTAATGACATGGATGGAATCAAGCTTTCAGGACCTTCATTTGCTTATGTAATATGACTCAAAATGAGAAGAAACAGTTGCAAACATCAATTAATAATTGGAACGTGGAATGTACAAAGTATGAATCTAGAAAAATAGGAAATCGCCAAAAATGAAATGGAACACATAAACGTCGATATCCTAGGCATTAGTGAGCTGAAATGGACTGGTACTGGCCATTCTGAATCAGACAATCATATGGTCTAATATGCCGGGAATGACAGCTGGAAGAGGAATGGCATTTCATTCATTGTCAAAAAAGAACATTTCAAGATCTATCCTGAAGTACGACACTGTCAGTGATAGGATAATATCCATACACCTACAAGGAAGACTAGTTAATAGGACTATTATTCAAAATTACACACCAACCACTAAGGCCAAAGATGAAGCAATTGAAGATTTTTATCAACTTCTGTAGTCTTAAATTGATTGAACATGCAATCAGGATGCACTGATAATTACTGTTGATTAGAATGCGAAAGTTGGAAACAAAGAAGAGGTATCAGTAGTTGGAAAATATGGCTTTGGTGTTAGAAACGACGCCAGAGAGCATGATAGAATTTTGCAAGACCAATGACTTCTTCATTGCAAACACCTTTTTTCAACAACATAAATGGCGACTATACACATGGACCTTCACCAGATAGAAGGCACAGGAATCAGATCAACTACATCTGTGGAAAGAGACTATGGAAAAGCTCAATATCATTATCCATAACAGACATGTTATCAGGAGAGACCAGTCCCTGGAGAAGGACATCATGCTTTGTAAAGTAGAAAGTCAGCAAAAAAGAGGAAGACCTTTGTTATGGATTGAATCGTGTCCTCCAAAAATGTGTGTCAACTTGGCTAGGCCATGATTCCCACTATTGTGTGATTGTCCACTATTTTGTCATCTGATGTGATTTTTGTATGTGTTGTAAATCCTACCTCTATGATGTTAATGAGGCAGGATTAGAGGCAGTTATGTTAATGAGGCAGGACTCAATCTACAAGATTAAGTTGTATCGTAGTCATCTAGTGCTGCTATAACAGAAATACCACAAGTTGATGGCTTTAACAAAGAGAAATGTATTCTCTCACAGTCTAGTAGGCTACAAGTCCAAATTCAGGGCGTCAGCTCCAGGGGAAGGCTTTCTCTCTCTGTTGGCTCTGGAGGAAGGTCCTTCTCATCAACCTTCCCCTGGACTAGAGCTTCTCTGTGCAGGAACCCTGAGTCCAAAGGACAAGCTCTGCTCCTGGCACTGCTTTCTTGGTTGTATGAGGTCCCCCTTCTCTGCTTGCTTCCCTTTCCTTTTATCTCTCATAAGATAAAAGGTGGCGCAGACCACACCCCAGGGAAACTCCTTTTACATTGGATCAGGGCTGTGACCTGAGCAAGGGTGTTACATCCCACCCTAATCCTCTTCAACATAATCTAATCTTGCCTCATTAACCACAGGCAGAGGTTAGGATTTACAACATATAGGAAAATTATATCAATCACAAAATGGAGGACAACCACACAATACTGGGGATCATGGCCTAACCAAGTTGACACATATTTCTGGGGGACACAATTCAATCCATGATGGGTTGTATCATGGGTCAATCTCTTGAGATGTAAAGGAGAGAAGCGAGCAGAGACAAGGGGACCTCCTACTACCAAGAATGAAGATCCAGGAGCATGTGCATCCTTTGGGCCCTGGGTCCCTACACTGAGAAACTCCTAGACCAGGGGAAGATTGACCACAAGGACTTTCCCCGGAGCCAACAGAGAGAGAAAGTCTTCCCCTGAAGCTGGCACCCTGAATTCAGACTTCTAGCCTCCTAGACTGTGAGAGAATAAATTTCTCTTTGTTAAAGCCATCCACTTGTGGTATTTCTGTTTTAGCAGCGCTAGTTAACTAAGACAACCCTTAACGAGATGGATTGACACAGTGGCCGCAGCAATAGACTCAAACATATCTACTATTGTGAGCATGGCACATGTTTCATTCTGTTATACGTGGGGTCACTATGAGTCAGAGATGACTCAACAACACCTAATAACAAGAAATTAAAACATCTACTTTGCCTGATATTAATACAGCTGCATAAGTCTTCCTGTGGTTACTATTTGTATATATTTTTCATGTCTTTTCTTTCAACCTATCTGTGTGTTTTTATTTAAAGAATTCTCTCTTGCAGACAGCATCTAGTTGTTTCCTGTCTAATAATCTCTGCCTTTTAACTGGAGTATTTAGTACTTTTTCATTTAATATAATTATTAATATGGTTGTATTTAATTCTACCATCTTGCAATTTGTTTTCTATTTGTCCCGTCTCATTTTTGTTTCTGTATTTGTCCTCCCTTGCTATCTTTGGTCAATAAAATATTTCTAGTACTCCAATTTTACAGCTTCTATTGAGCATTTTTTTTTTTTTTTTAGCATGCCCTCTCTTTATCTATCGTTCTCTAACCATTAACTATATATTAAATTATAGGTAGACAGGTAAAGTGGTTGCTCTAGGGATTATAGTATACATCCTTAATTTTCACAGTCGACTTATAATTAATATTGTATCATTTCATGTAGGTATAAGGATCTTCCAACAAGAGAATTCCATTTACCCCAATGTCTTAGGCATCTAGTGCTGCTCTAACAGAAATACCATAAGTGGATGGCTTTAACAAAGAGAAGTTTATTCTCTCACAGTCCAGTAGGCTACAAGTCCAAATTCAGGGCATCAGCTCCAGGAGAAGGCTTTCTCTCTCTGTCGGCTCTGGAGGAAAGTCCTTGTGATGCATCAGTCTTCCCTTGGTCTGGGAGCATCTCTGCACAGGAACCTCGGGTCAAAAGGACGCGCTCTGCTCCCAGTGCTTCTTTCTTGGTGGTATGAGGTCCCCAACTCTGTGGTTGCTTCTCTTTCCTTTTATCTCTTGAGAGATAAAAAGTGGTGCAGGCCACACCCCAGGGAAACTCCCTTTACATTGGATCAGGGATGTGACCTGGGTAAGGGTGGTGTTACAATCCCACCCTAATCCTCTT
>NW_004444057.1:6126039-6165187 GCF_000243295.1 Trichechus manatus latirostris | reverse complement strand
GGGTAAGGGTGGTGTTACAATCCCACCCTAATCCTCTTTAACATAAAATTACAATCACAAAATGGAGGACAACCACACAATTCTGGGAATCATGGTCCAGCCAAATTGATACATTTTTGGGGGGACATAATTCAAATCATGACACCCAACCCAGTTCTTTATGGTTTATGCTATTGTTAAATTTAACTGTTATTAAATTTATTCTTTGCCAACACCACAACTCAAAGTCATCAATTCTTCAGTCTTCCTTATTCATTGTCCATCTTTCACATGCATATGAGGTGATTGAAAATACCTTGGCCTGAGTCAGGCGCACCTTAGTACTTAAAGTGACATTTTTGCTTTTTAATATTTTAAAGAGGTCTTTTGAAGCAGATTTGCCCAATGCAATGCATCATTTGATTCTTGACTACTGCTTTCATGGATGTTGATTGTGGATCCAAGCAAAATGAAATCCTTGACAACTTTAATATTTTATCCATTTATTATAGTGTTGCTTATTGGTCCAGTTGTGAGGATTTTTGTTTTCTTTATGTTGAGGTGTAATCCATACTGAAGGCTGTAGTCTTTGATTTTTATCAGTAAGTGCTTCAAGTGCTCTTCACTTTCAGCAAGCAAGGTTGTGTTATCTGCATAACGTAGGTTGTAAATTAGTTTTCCTCCAATCCTGATGTCCTGTTCTTCTTCATATAGTCCAGCTTCTCAGATTATTTGCTCAGCATACAGATTGAATAAGTATGGTGACACATACCTTTCCTCACTTTAAACCACAAAGTATCCCTTGTTCTGTTCAAACGACTGCCTCTTGGTCTATGTACAGGTTCCTCATGAGCATCATTAAGTGTTCTGGAATTTCCATTCTTCATAACATTATCCATAATTTGTTATGATCCACACAGTCAAATATCTTTGCCTAGTCAATAAAACACACGTAAACATCTTTCTGGTATTCTCTGCTTTCAGCCAAGATCCATCAGACATCAGTAACGATACCCTTTGGTCCACGTCCTCTTCTGAATTCAGCTTGAATTTCTGGAAGTTCCCTGTCAATGTACTGCCACAACAGTTTTTTGAATTATCTTCAGCAAAATAATACTTGTGTGTGATATTGATGATATTGTTCGATAATTTCCACGTTCGATTGGATCACCTTTCTTTGGAATAGGCATAAATATGCATCTCTTCCAGTTAGTTAGCAAGGTAGCTGTCTTCCAAATTTCTTGGCATAGACAAGTGAGCACTTCCAGTTCTCCATCCGTTTGTTGAAACATCTCAATAGGTATTCCATCAATTCCTGGAGCCTTGTTTTTCACCAATGCCTGCATTGCATCTTGGACGTCTTCCTTCAGTACTATTGGTTCTTTATCATATGCTATTTCCCGAAGTGACTCAACATGGACAAATTCTATTTGGTACAGTGACTGTGTATTCCTTCCATCTTCTTTGGATACTTCCTGAGTTGTTCAGTATTTTGCCCTGCCCATAGAATCCTTCACTATTGCAACTAGAGGATTGAATTTTTTCTTCAGTTCTTTCAGCTTGAGAAATGCAGAGCATGTTCTTCCCTTTTGGTTTTCTAACTCCAGGTTTTTTCATATTGCATTATAATATTTTACTTTGTCTTCTCGAGCTGCCTTTTGAAATCTGTTCAGCTCTTTTACTTCATCATTTCTTTGTTTGCTTTAGCTACTCAACTTTCAAGAGCAAGTTTCAGAGTCTCTTCTGACATCTATTTTGGTCTTTTCTTTCTTTCCTATCTTTTTAATGACATCTTGCTTTCTTCATGTATGATGTCCTTCATGTCATTCCACAACTGGTCTGGTCTTTGGTCATTAATGTTCAATAGGTCAAATCTATTCTTAAGATGGTCTCTAAATTCAAGTGGGATATACTTTTGTACTTTGGCTTTCGTGGACTTGTTCTAGTTTTCTTAAACTTCAGCTTGAACTTGCATATGAGCAATTGATGTTCCGTTCCACAGTCGGCTCCTGGCCTTGTTCTGACTGATGAGATTGAGCTTTTCCATAATCTCTTTCCACAGATGTAGTTGATTTGATTCCTGTGTATTCCACCTGGCAATGTCTAAGTGTATGGTCGCAGTTTATATTGTTGAAAAATGGTATTTGTAATGAAGAAGTCATTGATCTTGCAAAATTCTATCATGTGATCTCCAGCGTCATTTCTATCACCAAGGCCATATTTTCCAATTACCGATCCTTCTTCTTTATTTCCAATTTTCACATTCTAATCACCAGTAATTATCAATGCATCCTGATTGCATGTTCTGTTAGTTTCAGACTGCAGAAGTTCGTAAAAATCTTCAATTTCTTCATCTTTGGCCTTAGTGGTTGGTGCATCAATTTGAATAATAGTCCTATTAACTGGTCTTCCTTGTAGGTGTGTGGATATTATCCTATCATTGACAGTGTCGTACTTCAGAACAGATCTTGAAATGTTCTTTTTGATGATGAATGCAATGCCATTCCTCTTCAAGTTGTCATTCCCAGTGTCTTAGGCTGGGTTCTCTAGAGAAGCAAAACCAGTAAATTGTATAAATATATATATACAGAGAAATTTATATCAAGGAAACAGCTCATGCGATTGTAGAGGCTAGAATGTCCCAAGTCCGTGGATTAGGGTAGAGGACTCTCCCAAGTCACTCAGCCACAGAAGCTGGCAAGCCCAAGATGGGCAAGTCAGAGAGCAGGGCTCCCACTCACAGGCTGTGCAGATTGATGAATCCCAAGTTCGGCAGATGAGCTGACAACTCAAGTCCCAAGAACTGGAGGTGAGATGACAGGAGGCAGCCACAGGATCCAGAGAGAGCAAAAAGCCAGAACGTCTGCTTATATTCAGATGCAGGCCACACCCCCAAAGAGACTCCCTTTCATCTGATTGGCTACTCACAGTATATTCAATCATGGGAGTGATTACATTAAAACACTGAGAATCATGGGCCAGCCAAGTTGACACACAATCTTAACCATCACACCCAGCATAGTAGACCATATGATTGTCTGATTCAAAACGGCCAGTATCAGTCCATTTCCACTCACTGATGCCTAGGATATATATGTTTATGCATTCCATTTCATTTTTGACAATTTCCAGTTTTTCACTATTGCTTATGTTAAAAACCTTACAACACATTGTTATTCTTTTTACTTGAACTAATCAATTGTCTTTTAAAGAAACATAAAGATGAGAAAACAAAAGTCATTTATATTTACCTGTGTATTCACTATTTTCAGTGTACTTCATTCCTTCTTATAGTTCCAAGTTTCATTTTCAGCCCGATGAATTTTCATATAGCATTTCTTATTGTGCGTGTCTACTGTGGAAAAAATATTTCAACCTAATAATATCTTTTTTTAACCTTCACTCTTAAAGAATATCTTGAGGGCTATCCTGCTTTGTATTTCATGAGCTTCTTAGACCTGTAGATTGATTTTTTCACGAAGTTTTGAATATTTTTGGCTATTATTTCTCCAAATATTTCTGATCCATTCTCTTTTTTGTTTTCTTTTGAAACTCCAGTTACATGTGGGACTTGTAATTGATATTGTCCTGCAAGATACTTAGGCTCTCTTAATTTTTTAAAATCTATTTTCTTTCTGTTTTTTATTTTTGATATTTTCTATTGATCTTTTTCATGTTCTCTAACCTTTCATCTGCTGTTAAGCCATTGAATAAAATTGTCATTTCTAGTATATCTAATTATTTCATTTTTATAGATTGTGTTTTTCTTTTGTGATTTCCAACCTGTTCATTCATTATGTCCATGTTCTCCTTTAAAGCCTTAAACATGTTTATAATCACTATTTTAAAAACTATGTATCCTAACTCCAAAATCTGATAATCTCAAGATCTCTTTCTATTGCCAGCTTCCTATCCCTACTTCTTTGCCTACGTAGTAATTTTCCTTTTATGCTAGTTGTCGTGGATGATATATTGTAGAAAGTGTGGATTATGTTGCCTGCCTTTCAAAGGTGTAGTGTTTTGTCCTGGCCAGCAACTAAATTACTGGATTATTCATTCTCTTGAACCTTTAGGCTTTATTTTATGCTTTGTTTGAGCAAGTCTATATCAAATTTGACCTTAATCCTAGGTTGTGCTCTTACTCCTTGTTCCTAAAGAGTGGCCTTCCTGGGTTCTCAACTGAATGAATGATGGCTCAGTGAAGTCTTCTCTCTATAACTGAACCAAAACTCCGATGTCTCCTAGAACTGCATGACCTCTGGCATTTCCATTCATTTCTTAGCTCTGCAGCAGCTGCTCTCTGCTAGGCCTTGCAGGATCTCAATCTGCACATGCAAAGCCCAGACCAGCTCTCAACCAAAGAGCCAAAGGGACTCTCCACACAGACTTCTGGGACCTCCCTTCTATAAAGCTTCCTTGTCTCTGGAATCCTACTTCTAGAAGCTGCCTCTTGAGCCCTGAGTTTTAATTTCTGACTCCTTAACACAAAAAGACTGATGCTCTTCACTTGGGATCCACCTCTCTATGCCACATTCTGGAAAGTGTCCCCAGACATAAAACCTGGTTGAATGTGGTACTCATCTAACATATTTCCTGTCTGTCAAGGACCCTAGTCCTCCACTGCCTATTTTCCAATCACCCCACATATTTCGTTCAGTTTTATAGAGGGAGGGTAAATCCAATAGCCATTAGTTCATCAGGGCCTGGGGGAAAAAAAAACATTGCAATAACACCGTGCTAGTTGCCATTGAGTCAACTCCAATTCATGGCAACCCCATGCATGTTAGGGTATAATTGTGCTCCATAGGATTTTCAATGCTGATTTTTCAGAAGAAGATTGCCAGGCCTTCCTTCTGAGGCATCCCTGGGTAGACTCAAAGTCCCAACCTTTTGGTTAGCAGCTAGTGTGTTAATGCTTTGCACCACCCAGGGTCTCCAAAGTTGTAATAGAAGAACTTAATTGACATATTTCTTTTATTGCTTCCTTATAGTTTGTATTTTATGGAATCTTTTAATTATATTTCCTTGCTGTCTCCTCTTCACACACACACACGTATTCACTCATACACTTTGCCATCCTTTGCAATAATAATGGTACTCTCTATGTCTCTCTTTCTTCTCTAATAGTCTTATTTAAAATTAATTAAAAAAAAATTTTAAACATGTTCTAAATGTCATGAATGCAGTTACAAAAATGGACTTTAAGATAAAAACTTCACAATTTTACTTCCTCCTTCCTCACCTCTCTCCTCACCCAATGTTGTTAAGGAATTTTAGGTTTTTAATTTTAATTAAGGAATTTCCTCCATTATACATTTTTCTTTTTAAAATTTGTTGTTATAAATTGCAGTTAGTTTCACAACCATGTTACAAACAATTCTTTAGACTTAAATCTAAATTTGCATTGCTCAACTTCTATTTTTTCTAAAATGTGTCATTCCTTTTCTTAAATTCTTTATTTGGATTGGTTTTTGCTTGAAGGACTACTTTCAGTTGTATTTTCCAAAAAGCATACTTGAGTCATTGTTTTAATCACATTACCTGGGATGAGGTCAATTCAGATCAAGAGAGAAAGACCATGAAAGTTTTAAAGGTTTTGTTATATTCACGGTGCCCTGGGAAAAATACAGAGCACCACTATAAAGAGCCACTCAGGGGGTTGTACCTGGGGACAGGGTAACAACAAGCTGGAATTGTAGGAGAGGGCTTATGTAAGGCAAGCAAGATGGGGTTAGCTAGGTTTGGTGAGCTTCCTAGGGATTGTGTACTTTGAATAGTTCTGCAGGCTCCAGGGCATAGGGGCTGTCCCTAGTTGTTGCGGTACCTGGGGTGATCAGGGCAGGTGTGTACTGGCCTAGGAATGTGAGAGCCTAATAAGGAAGTGGTTGGAGAGTGAGCTTAATCAGCTACTCAAGAAGGGGAACTGATAGGCCTCCATCCACATCCTCAAAACTATGTTAAGACAGATTGTCAGATACTATATTACAGTCGTATAATTTCTGAATTCTTACACATCTGAACTAGTCTTATTTGCATTTAGATAATAGTTTGGTTTGGTATACAATTCTTGGAGCACAGAGCTTTTTCATCAGAAGTCTAATTCTTCACCCCTGCAGTTTTTTGCATTAGTATTTCAAATAAGAAGTCTAATGTCATTCAGGCTTTTTCTTTGGTGACTTTTTTCTCCCCAGTTGGCTGCTACCAGCATTTGCTCTTTATCCAGGATATAGTGAACCATCTGGGTATGATTCCTTTTCCATTATACCTGCCTAGTCTTTGGTAAGCTTTCTCCATGTGAAGGCTAAATCCTTCAACCCAGAGAAATTGTCTTCTTTTATTTCTTTGATTATTTATTCTCATTCATCCATACTATTTTCTTCTTCTGGAACTCCTATTATAACAATATTGCTTTTCCTGCTTCAATATTTTCTGCCCATTGACTTTTTGCAACGCTTGGAGTTTATGCTCAGTTCTTGAAGAATGTCCCAGAGTTACTCTCCTTTTTATGCCCAAGACCTGTTTTTTGTTCCTAGATTTTTTTTTTTTTTTTTTTACTTTTTTGTGGCAGTCTGAACTTTTTTTAAAAAATTAATATAAGATCCTTTTGAGTCTGAGTAAGAAAATGAGCTTTCCCCCCACCCCTCCCAGACTGTTTCTTTTTTCTATGGGAACTCTGGTTCACTGGAGGTTATGTAATCTGAATGATCACCTTTGATCTCTCTCATTTGAACTGTTAAATTTCTTCATTTATCTGGTGACTGTACTCTTCTCCTTACAGAGGAATAATTCTTTTTCTCCAGGATGAATAGCCAAAATGGGCATGTGTGGTAAATAATCATTCATCAGCATCCCCCTCATTCACTCCCACCTCTACCATTTCCTGCTAACATTCCTCCGTTTCATAGATATGGATGAAAATTTTCTGATGATGATATGCAAATTGCCATTATATATCACTCTTGCATGTCTTAGATTTTTTCTTTCTGAAATAGGAAAATGGAAGTCTTCAAACACGTGGTTGGCATCTTGGTCATGGAAGTTTCCACTTATTTTTCCTACTGTGATAAAAGAAATTTTATATTTGGTTCTCATTTAACAAAAATAAAATTCATTTAAAAAATGGGTATACTTCCAAGTTCCTTCCTTACGGAGAAGTAGGAAAGTTATTCTGATTCTA
Source organism: Trichechus manatus latirostris (assembly GCF_000243295.1). Classification (NCBI taxonomy): domain Eukaryota; kingdom Metazoa; phylum Chordata; class Mammalia; order Sirenia; family Trichechidae; genus Trichechus; species Trichechus manatus. The sequence continues at coordinate 6,158,031 of NW_004444057.1, read as the reverse complement.
ACATTCTTATAAGAAGAGTTTTTTGGGAGGAATACATTTCTAAATTATCCCTCCCCCCAAAAAAAATTGTGAAATACTTTCCTTGAAACTACCTTTAAAATCCTGAATTTACTGTGGACTTTTGAGTCCAATTGCCTAAACTAGGACAAGGAAATATACCCATGAGAGTTAACCTCTGGTGAATACAACCATGAGGTAGAAAAAACCCTAGGAACATCTGTATTTTATCCTGCCAATATGTTCTTTCTTAGTCTGGAAGCACAGGATGTCTTTACTCTGTCAGCTGCAAAAATATTCTCTCTCTACAGGAATGAAACAAGTGTGGAATATATATTATGCTACCACATTACATGCATACCTAAGCAGACAACAAAGAAAATAGCCATTTAAAATATAACTGAATTTTGCCTCCAGGAACAGATAAAAATTTTTATTATTATAATACCCAAACGGTACAGTACATAAATATACACAGGAAATGTGATAGGGCTAAGTCAGGCTCTTTTGGCTGGATGCTAGTGGCTAAAAATTTATCATCTGACCTTCATTCTAATTCTTTCTTTCCATAGACATGAGTAGGCTACCTTTTTTATGAAGGCCAGGAATTTAGGACAAGGAACACCAAAACACATCACTATTTTTTTCAGCAGACCATGAATTTTTAAAAGTATGTGGAAAATAGCTTTTGGCTGATACTTGTCCATTTAATTTCAAACATTATACCTTACACTGTTTACTTAATAAACAACCAAGATAGTAAAAAATAATAATAACAGTAACTAAATTGGTAATTTAATAACTTGAGGTGATTCTAGAGGCTCAGCTGTTGTTTACCCCTTTCAAAATCAATAACTTTTCATTTGAAATCTTAAATCCACTTTAATGAGCATTCTGCTGGCAGCAGTTTTATTAAGATCCGAGCTCATATGAACAGAAGTAATAGCAGCTTTTAGCTTGATAGCAATTTACAGTTAACTTTTGCAGATCACATGACTGATTTGAATGTATAAATCCCTGCAATCCCATTATATACCTCTAAAAAAATGTTAAACACTTTTAACCAGAGAGAAGATTATAAGGGGAGAGTGTTCTCAAGGTGAAGAATCTTGATATTGCTCAGTTATTTTCAACATGTCTGAAAATGGCTTTTCTAGTGATGGTATCTTTGGAAGCTCATACTGAGCAATAACATAACTTCCTTATAGACAGTAAATGAAAACCAACCTGTGATAATGCCATTGACTTTCTAAATAAGTTACATGTTTTAGAGTATTATCAGATTTAAATAGTTAATGCACAATACTTTATTTCTTTGTATCCTTACATTCACTTACCTTGATTTAACTCTGACAACATTTTTTGTGTTGTTCCCTCCGCATCCTCCTCCCATGAGAAAATTTTTGGATCATGTAATCCATTCATATAAAACTAATTAGGAACACCCTTCAAAAAATGTGGAGCTGAATCTATTGTTGTTGTAATCCACATTATTCTGGCCCTATGCCCCAGTGACCCAAGTAGCTTTGGGAGTCTCCAGACAATGTTCAAGGATGAAAGTATAGTGAAACCTGTGACAGCTGGAACTCGTTGGGACTGCCTTGTTTTTCCAGGTCTCACAAGTTTTCCAACTTTCATGGAGTGCCGTCTCACCACTTTTCTATTGCTCATGTTAGTGGAAAATATTTGCGTTTTCCTTCTCTGACATATTTCCGCCTTACACAGGTTCCAGCTTTTGCAGGTTTTACTGTCTAACCTTTGGTCTTATTGCTTCTGTGTTAGATGCTGTCCTGTCTTGCCCTAATATTGCCTTCTGGAAGCATTTCAAAGCTATCCCACCCTTAATGCACCAAAATGGAGCTGCATTCCCTTCAGAATTTACAAGAGTTGTCAAAAAAACAACTATTTCACCTTTTGTTTTAACCCTACTTTCCACAAGGGCTCAAAAACTAGTCCTTGGGCCATGTGGTAGACACAGCAGTGAGTGATCCCTTCGTTATGCCTCACCACCTTCCCCCCCTCCCCCCCGGGGGCCTTGTAACACCGCTCTTTAAGCCAAAAAAAAAATGCTGATCACACAAATAGACACTCACAGATTCTAAATCCCAGTTTAGGCTTAGTTGGAGCCTCTTGCCCCATTGGTAAATACTTAAAGGTCACCTTGTATCAATGAATAACCTACTCTGTTGCTTCATGAACATTCCCTTCCCACCCATAAAGAGATAGTTTACCTGAGGATGAAGCTAGCATGGAAGAAAGCAAACCAGGAGATGAAGAGAGACCGCGGAAACCTTTTCGGGGCCCTGAAACCAACCTCCACCTATGGTCTCACCAGTTATGTGTGCTAGTAAATTCCCCTTCTGCTTCAGTCATTTTGGGTTTTGTTTTATGTCACTTGCAACTGAAATAATCTTGACTAACATATTAATAATTACCAAATTCTAATGGCTTATATCAGTATCATTGCCTTGGGAATCTGAAGCAACAAATCCCATAGATTTCCAACCATGAAAACTATGGCCCTGATGAGTGATTTAATTATACATGCACATATATATCACTCACTAAGCCACCTATATAGAAATGAGCAGAGACAAATTTGAAGGAAAAGAAGAAAAAAATGTTGCCTTTTGAAACAATATATTAAGCAGAAGACATCTGCCCAATGTCTAGGGCTGGGAAGATAAATGATTCCATTTTACGTTGTTATTAAATTATATTAGTCTTCATTAAAGTTAAATGCATTTAGAGGAATTAAGTTTATCAAAAATTTGGCAGTGTAATATAAGTGATGATTCTTTGTTTTTTTGACAACATCCTCCTGTGAGCTGATTCACAATTTTGTTTTTGGAAAACATATTTCCATGATTCGGACTGGCAGAATGATGGGAGTTTCTGTATCATTTTGCATGAAGTCATATCAATTGTGAAAGGGAACAGAAGCCAAGTGACTTAACCAATTTTTCAAGGAGGATTATGACAATAATGTTACCATATTGTCAGAGGGGATCACATTGATTTAAGAACTGAAATTAAGCTTCAGGAGACAATCTCCTATCCTTTTTCAAATAAGTACAGTGAAACACTATAAAAACAAAAATTTTAAGTATTTTTGTTATACAGAATTAACTGTTTGTATGTCTTCTTTCCACAACTGTGGTCAATTAGTTGAATGAATAGGCACTAACTAGGCGAAGAGGCACTAATTAGGCAACCTTATTGCCTATTCATTCTTCAAATATTAGCTCAAGTATCACTTTTTCAAGAAATCCTTCCTTGGTTTATCTGCTTGGGGTAAAGTCTCCAGTATGTGTTTTTAGAATAGCAAGCACATTTCTCTGGTAGCATTTATCCCAGTTGGAATTACAAGTCTCTTTTATTAAAATTTTTTTCTCTCACCAGATGGCAAGCTCATTGATGGCAAAAACTGTATCTGTTTTGCTCACTATGTGTCTTCAGTCCATAGGAGGTGCTTAATATTGATATGAAAAACTACAGCCTTCAGTATGGATTGTTGTTGTTAGGTGCCGTAGGGTCTATTCCAGCTGATAGCAACCCTGTGTACAACACAACAAAACACTGCCTGGTCCTGAGTCATCCTCAAAATCATTACTATGTGTGAGCCCATTGTTGCAGCCACTGTGTCAATCCATCTCATTGAGGGTCTTCCTCTTTTTCACCGATACTCTACTTTACCAAGCATGATGTCCTTCTCCAGGGACTGGTCCCTCCTGATAGCATGTGGAAAGTACGTGAGACGAAGTCTTGCCAGCCTCGCTTCTAAGGACCATTCTGGTTGTACTTCTTCCAAGACAGATTTGTTTGTTTTTCTGGCAGTTCATGGTATATTCAATATTCTTCACCAACACCATAATTCAAAGGCATCAATTCTTCTTCAGCCTTCCTTATTCATAGTCCAGCTTTCAAGTGCATATGAGGTGACTGAAAACACCATGGCTTGGGTCAGGTACACCTTAGTCCTCAAAGTGATATCTTTGCTTTTTAACACTTTAAAGAGATCTTTTGAAGCAGATTTGCCCCGCAATACTTCTTTGATTTCATGACTACTGCTTCCATGGGCACTTACTGTGGATCCAAGTAAAATGAAATCCTTGACAACTTCAATATTTTCTCTGTTTATCATGATGTTGCTTATTGGTCCAGTTGTGAGGATTTTTGTTTTCTTTATGTTGAGGTGTAATCCATACTGAAGGCTGTAGTCTTTGATTAGTAAGTGCTTCAAGTCCTCTTCACTTTCAGCAAGCAAGGTTGTGTCATCTGCATATCAAAAGTTGTTAATGAGTCTTCCTCCAATCCTGATGCTACGTTCTTCTTCATATAGTCCAGCTTCTCAGATTATTTGCTCAGCATATAGATTGAATAACTATGGTGATAGGATAAAACCCCGACACACACCTTTCCTGATTTGGTCTATGTACAGGTTCCTCATGAGCACAATTAGGCATTCTGGAATTCCCATTCTTTGCAATGTTATCCATAATTTGTTAGATTCACACAGTCAAATGCCTTTGCATAGTCAATAAAACACACGTAAACATCTTTCTGGTATTCTCTGCTTCCAGCCAAGATCCATCTGACATCAGTAATTATATCCCTTGTTCCATGTCCTCTTCTGAATCTGGCTTGACTTTCTGGCAGTTCCCTATTGATGTACTCCTGCAACCATTTTTTAATTATCCTCAGCAAAATATTACTTGCATGTAATATTAATGATATTGTTCATAATATTTGCATTCCATTGGATCACCTTTCTTTGGAATGGGTACAAATATGGATCTCTTCCAGTTGGTTGGCCAGGTAGCTACCTTCCAAATTTCTTGACATAGATAAGTAAGCACTTCCAGCGCTGCATCCGTTTGTTGAAACATCTCACTTGGTATTCTGTCAATTCCTGAAGACTTTTTTTTTGCTAATGCCTTCAGTGCAGCTTGAACCTCTTCCATCAGTACCATCAGTTCTTGATCATATGCTACCTCTTGAAATGGTTGAATGTCGACCAATTTTTTTTGGTACAGTGATTCTATGTATTCCTTCTATCTGATGTCTGGCATCATTCAATTGTTTGTCCATAGAATCCTTCAATACTGCAACTCGAGACTTGAATGTTTTCTTCAGTTCTTTCAGCTTGAGAAATGCCGAGTGTGTTCCCCCCTTTTAGTTTTCTAACTCCAGGTCTTTTTGGTTTTCTAACTCTAGGTCTAACTCCATGTCTCTTTAGTCTTCTTCAATCCTAAAGAGTTTCTTAGCCTTTTTGTCTCTTGTAACATTGCTGCTTTTGAAGATTCCAGACCAGTTGTTTTGCAAAGTGTCCTTTAAAGTGTGTTTCTTTGATTGCTTCCTCCTGAATAAATTCAGGTGAAACATTTTTGGCAGGACTACCACATAGGTGATGTTATGTCCTTCTTGAGGTATTACATCAGGAATCATATGATGTCAGTTCCATGCTATTGATGATAATTCTTTACTTTTTCGACTGAATGAATTCATATCCTGTAGATATAATCCATTACTGAGGAAAACAGACAAAGACTGCAAAATATAACTTCTATGTCTCCCTTAACCATCTTAATGCCAAGAGACATTTACACAGGTCATTTATACAGACACAGTTTTATTCATCAAAGGGGGATAGAGATCATGACAGACACTGAGAAGAAGCAGATATCCTGCAGCAATTAGGAGAAATCAATGCTATTGGAAATTAGAATCTTGAATAAAGAATGCAGTGAAGAGCATGGCCTCAGGAGCCACACTGCTAAAGATTTCATCCTGTCTCTGCCACTTGCTAGTTGTGTGACCTTGGCAAGTTACTTAACCTTTCTTTCCCTGTTTCCACATCTATAACATGGGTAATCATAGAACTCATCTCACATGGTTGTTGTGAGCATTGGGTTGCTACATGTGCAGTGCCTGGGAAACAAAATACTTTGAATGTTATGATCAGGTAATGATGTTTCTAGTAAATGCTTTTCATTTCCATTATTGTGCTTTTCAGTTCCAAATTTCTATTTTGTTCCTTTATATAATTTCTATCTCTTTGTTGACATTCTCCATTCAGTGAGCCATCATTCTCCTAACTTCCTTTAGCTCTTTGTCCATGGTTTCCTTTAGCTCTTTGAGTGTATTTAACACAGTTGATTTAAGTTCTTTGTCTAGTAAGTCCAATGCCTGGGCTTCCTCAGGGACAGTTTCTGTTCACTTCTTTTTTTTCTTACGAATAGGTCATACTCTCATTTATTTGCATGCTTCTTAATTTCTTTTTTTTGTTGAAAACTGGACATTTTGAATATTATAATGTGGCAACTCTGGAAATCAGATTTTCCCTTCTCCCTGACATTTGTTGTTGCTGCTTGTTGTGGGTGTTGTTTGTTTGGTTAGCTACTTTTCTAAACTAGTTTTGTAAAGTCTGTATTCTTCGTCATGTGTGGCCACTGAAGTCTGTATTCTGGTAGCTTAATGGTCAGCTAGTGTTTTAACAGAGTTTTCCTAAAATGCCTGGAGCCAAAGAGAGAGAGAGAGAGAAAGAAAAAATATTCTCCCAGGTTTTCAAGATTGGCTTTGTGTTGGGGCACTCCTTCTCCAGTTGGCCAAGCCATTTACAATGCTGCCTTAGCCTTCACTTCTTGCTCATGCAGGGCCTGAAGGTCAGCCAGTGGTGAAAGCTTAGGCACTTCTCAGATCTTTTTTGAGCATGTATACAACCCTGGGCATGCATGTGGCCTTCTCAATTCCCCGGTATATGTGGGAGATTTTAAAAGTCCTTATTCCCCTACATATCTCCTTTTCCAACCTCTTTCTTTCCAGGATTTTCAGTTTGTCTATTGTTTGTTCCAACTGTTATACCTTGTCCATGCTACCACAGTCAGCACTTTTGTCTTTAAATGCATTCATAAAATGCCACCCAAGATGTCACCCCAGCGCTGGGAAAGCTCTGAGTCAAGAAAAAAAGGCAATTCTTTCAGAAGAGCCACCAGAGAGGTTGAAACATACAACCACAATTCTTTAGTAAGTTTTGTATTGCTCTCTCTGGCACTAGCAACCAGGAGTGTGAGCTGGCATCTTCACAAAAACCAAAAAACTAAACCTGTTGCCGTCGAGTTGATTCTGACTCACAGTGACCCTATAGGACAAAGTAGAACTGACCCATAGGGTTTCCAAGGAGCAGCTGGTGGATTCAAACTGCTGACCTTTTGGTTAGCAGCCAAGCTCTTACCCACTGTGTCATCAGGGCTCCGCCCTCTTTGCAGCCACCACCGATGTGGAGTGTGAGGGCTGGCAAGCACTGTCCTATCACAAAACAGAAGCTTCTTTCTTCATTAAGCTTTCCCCTGGTTATTGTAAGTTTCTGACTAGATTCCAGAGTTCTGCTAAAGTTGATTCTGACAGTTTGTGCCAGCTTATTAGTTGTTTTCTGTGGCGAGATGGAGCGCTGGAATTTCCTACTCTGCCATTTTCAGTGCTGTTACTTTCAGAATTCACTCCTTTTCTTATTTCCTTCTGTTCTCTCCAACCCCTTAGAGTGTGGAGGGGAGGGTTATTTAGGGTAGAACAGCATCTAACCCTCAACTGTCCTCAGTCATCCTCTGTCTTCTACTCAGCTTGCCTAGGCTTTGTGTGTTGGCCTCTAACTTGTTGCCCCTTCTGAGATACCTCCATTTTCTGGTTAATGAAGATTGTTCTGGACCCCTCATTTCATCTGCCCTCTTGGTGGGCTCTTGCCCACTTTCACAACCCCATCAGAGGCTACTGGCTATATTGGCTGCTTTCCCCTGTCACTTCAGGTGTGTATGGTACAATGAGGCTTCTCTGAGGCATTAGTTGAAGCATCTTCCCAACTAGTGCTACTCACTGCACTAGCACCAGGTGGGGGCATGGGACTTCTCTAAGAAGCTCATAGTCACCTCCTCAATCAGGTCCCACAAAACCTATCTAGAGTTTCTGTCACTTACAATGCCTCAGAGTTGCCCTGGGATGGGAGAAGATAGGAATAGTAGCTTGTGATGGGTAAGGTGTCAACTTGGTTGGGCCATGATTCTCAGTGGTTTGGCAGTTAAGATGTAGTTTGGCAGTCGTACAATGTTGTGATAATTTGCATGATGAAATTTGATATAATGTGATCATCTCCATGATGGGATCTGTTATGAGTAGCCACTCAGTTGAAAGGGAGTTTCCTTGGACGTGTGGTCTCCATTGAATATAAGTGCACATTCTGGCAGGGCTCGGGGGCTTTTGCTCGCTTTGGATTCTGCAGATGGCTCCTATTCGTCTGACCTCTGGATCTTGAAACTTGAGCTAGCAGCTTATCTGCAGGCTTGCCTGCTGATCTTGGGATTCATCAGTCTTCACAGCCTGTGAGCCAGAGCCCTGCTGTCTGACCTGTGAATCTTGGGTTCACCAGCCTCTGCAGCTTTGTGAATCAGAAGAAGCCTCCAGCCTGATCTACGGATTTGGGATATTCCAGCCTCTACAACCGCATGAGCCATTTCCTTGAAATAAATCTCTTTATATAGATATTTATACACTTTTCTGGTTTTGCTTCTATAGAGAACCCAGCCTAAGATGTTTAGTACCAAGAGTGATCCTAGAGAAACAAAATTGTAAGGATGAGTTTTCTAAATTGATTCTCAAGTCTGGTTAGTCTTAAAGATGCTGATGACTCTTCTTCCAATAGTAAAGATGGCAATGCTAATCCATGACATGAGGTGGCAATACAAATACACAAAATATCACTACCAATAGATCAAGTACTGGTGAAAGGTGAGGCTCTGGGTGATCACACTGGTGATACCTTTCTATGATTTTGTCATAGTGAGAAGTATAAGAGAGCTGGTTGATTGGTCCTACTTTCACTAGACAAACTGGTGAAAGAAAGAGATGAGCTCAGGGTTTCAGAGTCAAAGCTTAAGTGCCACATAAATGACCTCAAAGTTTCCACTTGTGCCTTGAAAGAAAGCCTTTTTTCTTGTAGTAACACAGCTGATATTGCCAAAAACCAAACCCAGAGTCTTACTGTAAAAGTGGCTGAAGTACAACACCAACTGAATTGCCAACCTCAAGAGGTATCTGAAATTAAAGTGAGGGCATTGATTGAGAAGAAACGGGATCCTGAAACTTGGGATGGGGACATGTGGGCAGATAATCAGGAAGCTGGAGACACTGAGCCCCTAAATTCCATTAAATCACTCCTGCCAACAGAACCAGCCCTCTCACTCCCATCTGAAGAGATTACTCCATGTTTGTCTGCTAAACCACCCTCTCCAGTAAAACCATTAGGCTCTCCACCCCCATATAATGACAGTAACCCAGCTGTGTCTAAGCAGCCTTTGTCTGAGTCATTGCCTGGGGCATCGCCTGAGGCAGATGCCTTACAAGACAACACTGAATGTTCACAAAACACATCCCCACCACCAATTTTGGCTTTCAGACCTATAACTAGACTTAAGTCCTAGTGAGCCCCCAAAAGTGAAGTACAAAGTGTGACCGAGGAGGAGGTACACTACACTCCAAAAGAACTGCTTGACTTTTATAATATGTACAAACAGAAACCTGGGGAATATGTGTAGGAATGGCTATTAAGGGTACAGGATAATGGTGCAAGGAACATAACGATGGATCAGTCTGAGTTTATTGAGATGGGCCCACTAAGCACAGATTCTTCATTCAATGTTTCAGCTCGAGATGTTAGGAAAGGATCTAATAGTTTATTTCGCTGGGTTGCTGAAGCATGGATTATGCAGTGGACTACACTAAATCAAGTTGAAGTACTAGACCTCCCTTGATATACTGTAGAAGAAGGTATCCAAAAGCTTAGGGAAATTGGCATGCTAGAATGGATTTATCAGGTTAGACCCAGAGAGTCATACATGGAGTGCCCAGAGGACACAGCTTTTACCACAACTGTAAGGAAAAAATTTGTGAAGGTAGCCCCACCATCCTTGAAAACAACTGTGATTGCTTTTTTATATAAGTCAGATTTGACAGTGGGAACTGCCCTAACTGAATTAAGACACCTAACTACAAATGGGACTAATTGGACCCCATGGTGGTAGGAGCCAAGTGGCGGCACTCAATCAACAAAGACAAGGTGGACGTGGTAACCACAACTGACAGTGGAGTCAAAGCAGTAATCAGAATAGTCTGACTCATATGGACTTATGGCATTGGCTACTTAGTCATGGTGTCCCTAGGAGTGAAATAGATAGGAAATCTACTAAATATTTACTCGATTTGTACAAGCGGATGAATTCTAGATCAAGTGAACAGCAGTCAAACTCAAATCACCAGAATAGAGAGTCATGGCACCTCAATCATTTCCCAGACTTGAGCAAGTTTAAAGACCCACAACCCCTTGAATGAAAGGGAGGCCGGGTCCCCTTGAGGAAGGGCTCCAATACACTGCCAAAAACTTATACTGTTAATCTTTCTCCCAGCCTTCCTCAAAGGGATCAATAGCCTTTTATGCGGAAAAGGAAATAATTAGACTTTTCAGGGATTACTGGATATTGGCTCTAAACTGACACTAATTTTAGGAGACCCAAAATGTCACTGTGGCCCACCAGTCAGAGTAGGGGCATATGGAGGTCAGGTTATTAATGGAGTCTTAGCTCATGTCCATCTCACAGTAGATCCAGCGGGTCCCCAAACCCATCCTGTACTGATTCCAGAATGTATAATTGTAATAGATATATTCAGCAACTGGCAGAACACCCCCCCCGCCACTGGATCCATGACAAATGAAGTAAGGGCTGTTATGTTAGGAAAAGCCAAGTGGAGGCCATTAGAACTGCCCCTACCTAGGAAAATAGTAAACCAAAAGCAATATCACATTCCTGGAGGGATTGCAGAGACTACTGCCATGATCAAGGACTTGAAGGATGCAGGAGTGGTGATTCCCACCACATTCTCATTCAACTTGCTTATTTGGCCTGTGCAAAAAACAGATGGATCTTGGAGAATGACAGTGGATTATTGAAAACTTAACCTGGTAGTGACTCCAATTGCAGCTGCTGTTCCAGATGTGGTTTCATTGCTTGAGCAAATTAATACATCTCCGGGTACCTGGTGTGTAGCTATTGATCTGGCTAATGCCTTTTTCTCCATACCTGTTTTGAAGGACCATCAGAAACAGTTTGCCTTCAGCTGGCAAGGCAAGCAATATACCTTCAGTTGTCTACCTCAGGGCTACGTCAACTCTCCAGCCCTATGTCATAATTTAGTCTGCAGGGACCTTGATCGCCTTTCTCTTCCACAAGACATCACACTGGTCCGTTACATTGATGACATTATGCTGATTGGAGCTAGTAAAAAAGAAATGTCAATGACTCTGGACTTATGGGTAAAACATTCGCATGCTAGAGGGTAGGAAATTAATCCCACAAAAATTCAGGCACCTCCACCTCAGTGAAATTTCTAGGGGTCCAGTGGTGTGGGGGATGTTGAGATATTCCTTCTAAAGTGAAGGATAATTTATGGCATTTGGCCCTTCCCACAACTAAAAAGGAGGCACAGTACCTAGTGAGTCTCTTGGGATTTTGGAGGCAACATATTCTTCATTTCGGTGTGCTACTCCAGCCTGTTTATCACGTGACTCAAAAATCTGCTAGTTTTGAGTGGGCCCAGAATAAGAGAAGGCTCTGCAATAGGTTCAGGCTGCTGTGCAAGCCGCCCTGCCACTTGGGCCATATGATCTAGCTGATCCAATGGTACTTGAAGTGTCAGTGGCAGATAGAGATGCTGTTTGGAGTCTTTGGCAGGGCCCTATTGGTGAATCACAGCACAGACCCTTAGGATTTTGGAGCGAAGGCCTGCCATCCTCTGCAGATAACTATTCTCCTTTTGAGAAACAGCTTTTGGCTTTTTACTGGGCCTTGGTAGAGACTGAACACTTAACCATGGGACACCTAGTCACCATGTGACCTGAGCTCCCCATCACCAACTGGGTGTTGTCTGACCCACAGAGTCATAAAGTTGCATGTGCACAGCAGCACTCGATCATTAAATGGAAGTGGCATATAAGAGATCAGACCCAAGCAGGACCTGAAGGCACAAGTAAGTTGCATGAGGCAGTGGTCCAAATGCCCCTGGTCTCCACTCCTGTCATATTACCTTCCATCTCCCAGTCTGCACCTATGGCCTCACAGGGAGTTCCTTATGATCAGTTGACTGAGGAAGAGAAAACTCATGCCTGGGTTACAGCTGGTTCTGCGCAACATGCAGGCACCATTAGAAAGTGGACAACGGCAGCACTACGACCTCCTTGAAGGATAGTGGTGAAGGGAAATCCTCCTGATGGGCAGAATTTCGCAGCAGTGCACCTGGTTGTTCACTTCACTTGGAAGGAGAACTGGCCAGATGTGCGATTGCATACTGATTCATGGGCTGTGTTCAATGCTTTTGTTGGATGGTCAGGGACTTGAAAGGAACATGATTGGAAAATTGGAGACAAGGAAGTATGGGGAAGGGTATGTGGATAGACCTCTCTGGATGGGCCAAAGAAGTGAAGGTGTTTGTGTTCAATGTGAATGCTCTACCTCAACAGAGGAAGATTTTAACTATCAAGTGGATAGGATGATGCGTTCTGTGGAAACCAGTCATCCTCTTTCCCAGCCACTCTTGTCATTGCTCTATGGGCTCATGAATGAACTGACCATGGTGGCAGGGATGGAGGTTATGCATGGGCTCAGCAACATGGACTTACACTTACCAAGGCCGACTTGGCTACAGCCACTGCAGAGTGCCCAATCTTCCAGCAGCAGAGACCAACACTGAGTCCCTGATATGGCACCATCCCATGAGGTGATCAGCCAGCAACCTGGTGGCAAGTTGATTACATTGGACCACTTCCATCATGGAAAGGGCAGTGGTATGTTCTTATTGGAATAGACACTTACTCTGAGTATGGATGTGCCTTCCCTGCAGGCAATGCTTCTGCCAAAACTACCATCTGTGGACTCACAGAATGCCTTACCCATTGTCATGGTATCCCACACACCATCACCTCCACTCAAGGGACTCATTTCACAGCAAACGAAGTGGGGCAATGGCCCTAAGCTCATGGAATTCACTGGTCTTACCATGTTCCCCATCATCCTGAAGGAGGTGGCTTGATAGAACAATGGAATGGCCTTCTAAAAACATAATTACAGTGCCAGTTATGTGGCAATACCTTACAGGGTTGGGGAATATTCTCCAGGAGGCTGTATATGCTCTAAACCAGCATCCAATATATGGTGCTGTTTTTCTCCCATATCCAGGATTCATGGGTCCAGGAATCAAGGGGTGGAAATGAGAGTAGCACCACTCAGTATTACCCCTAGTGAGGGGAATGTGGTGCTTAATGGAAAATGTTAATAACTGTGATTTGAAGGTACAGAATCTGGCTCCTCTCCTCTAATAATTCACCAAGTGATTTCTTAGGATCCAGTGTGGAGTTGTAGAAATAGCTCTAGAGCCAGAAATTCTGAGTCCAGTCCTACTTCCAATAGACAATTCATCTAACAATTTTGTGCCTTGGTTTCCTCAAATGTGAAGCAACAGTTTGAACTTATTTTTTTTCCTTCTTTTTATTTTTAATATTCTGTTTACTCATAAAGTGGTAAAATCTTCCCTTTTATATGACGCAATAAAGTAAAGGTCTTACAAACAAACACACAGTCCTAGACAAAGTCACAGGCCTCCAATCATAATGTCTATATTTGAAGAAAGAGCTCAGAAGGTGAAACAAGTCTTGGTGCCTGGGCAACTTCTCTTTCACATCTGATCTTCAATTTGCATTTTGATGAATGTCTTCCTGGAAGGTTTGAAACTATCGCATATTAATTTTAAAGTGCCTACCCACCTTCAAGCTCATTCAGAAAACAAATGTCATGAGTATGCTTGATTAGACATGGTATGGAGAGAAAATACTGATAGCTTTAACTTTAGTTTTTCGTATAGTATTTATCGAACATCTTTTATACCTCAGGAATAAGGCTAGATCCTGTGGGTGAGGGAGGATTCCTTCTCTTCTCTGAAGTTACTCTGCCTGGCAAAGAAGACAATCAAGTAGTCAAGTAAATACCCAATCACCATACAGAGCAGTTTCCAGAAAGTGTTATAAGAGCACAGAGAGAGCTTAAAGAAGAACAGAGGGAGCATAGGAAGCATAAACTCAGCCACAAGAGCCAGAGAAGGCTTTGAAGAGGAGATAACACGTAAGTTTTATCTTAAAGGGTGAGTAGGCGTTAGCCAATTTAAGAAGATAGGGAAGGATATGTCAGGCAGTATTTGCTAAGGGATAGAATCACATGTGAGAATGACATACTTGGGAACCGAAATAGTTCCATATGGCTAGAGCAGAGGGAATGTTCAGAATAGGAGATGTTCAGGTAGGAGATGAGTTTGGAGAGATAAACAGACTGTATCTGAAGCCAAAGACCTTGCATTGTTTTCTCCAGGTCAGGGGGCTGCAAACTACACCCATGGGCCAAATGCAGTCTGCTGCCTGGTTTTCATAAATAAAGTTTTATTAGAACATAGCCTCACTTATTTGTGTACATGTTGCCTGGGGCTGCTTTCATGCTACAATAGCAGAGCTGAGTGGCTAGTGCAACTGAGAATGGCTTGCAAAGCCTAAGATATTTACTATCCAGCCATTTACATTAAAAGTTTGCTTATCTCTGCTTTAGGCCACTTGAATGATATATATACCCTCTTTAATGGAAAAAGTTCTCATAGACTTGAAGTGCTACTTAGATAACCTTATTATATTGTTATTTAGATATATATAAACCCAAAATTAAATGTAAACATCTTGTGCTTTATAGTTGTTATGCCAATGTAAAAATTTGCATATTAAATTTAAACTAACAAAAACAATAACACTCAAATTAACAGTGTTAATTCAAGGTGATAGATGATGTCATCTTTATGGGAACAAATTTGCATTCACCACATAGGATTGACTATCACTACCACAGTACAGGTTCTTTTGAACTCAGCAACCTATACCACCCCAACCATGTGATAGCTTTACTTATTTGAACTAGGATAAAACCTTTGTTGATAAAACAATGGCAGTGATTTCATTGATCTTTATCTGTTCCAAAAGCCTCATTTTGTGATATGAAATCCATCTGTCTTTTTTTCACATAAGCTAGTGACAATTATAGTAGGGTCCACAAGTACAGTGAAAACACAAATGCATGTTGTTGTTGTTGTTAGGTGCCGTTGAGTCTGTTCCAACTCATAGCAGCCCTATGTACTATAGAACGAAACACTGCCCAGTCCTGCACCATGCTCACAATCGTTGTTATGCTTGGGCCCATTGTTGCAGACACTGTGTCAATCCATCTCACTGAGGGTCGTCCTCTTTTTCACTGACCCTGTACTTTACCAAGCATGATGTCCTACTCCAGGGACTGATCTCTCCTGATAAAATGTCCAAAGTATGTAAGACGTAGTCTCACCATCCCTGCTTCTAAGGAGCATTCTGGTTGTACTTCTTCTAAGACAGATTTGTTCATTCTTTTGGCAGTCCACGGTGTATTCAATATTCTTCGCCAGCACCATAATTCAAAGGCGTCAATTCTTCTTCAGTCTTCCTTATTCATTGTCCAGCTTTCACGTGCATATGATGCAATTGAAAATACCATGACTTGGATCAGGTGCACCTTAGTCTTCAAGGTGACATCTCTGCTTTTCAACACTTTAAAGAGGTCTTTTGCAGCAGATTTGCCCAATGCAATGCATCTTTTAATTTCTTGACTGTTGCTTCCATGGGTGTGGATTGTGGATCCAAGTAAAATGAAATCCTTGACAACTTCAATATTTTCTCCATTTATCATGATGTTGCTTATTGGTCCAGTTGTGAGGATTTTTGTTTTCTTTATGTTGAAGTGTAATTCATAATGAAGGTTGTGGTCTTTGATCTTCATCAGTAAGTGCTCCAAGTCCTCTTCACTTTCAGCAAGCAAGGTTGTGTCATCTGCATAACGCAGGTTGTTAATGAGTCTTCCTCCAATCCTAATGCTACCTTCTTCTTCATATAGTCCAGCTTTGCGGATTGTTTGCTCAGCATACAGATTGAATCTGTATGGTGAAAGGATGCAACCCTGACGCACACCTTTCCTGACTTTAAACCATGCAGTATCCCATTGTTCTGTTCGAACAACTGCCTCTTGATCTATGTACAGGTTCCTCATGAGCACAATTAACTGTTCTGGAATTTCCATTCTTTGCAATGTTATCCATAATTCATTATGATCCACTCAGTCGAATGCCTTTGCGTAGTCAATAAAACACAGGTAAACATCTTTCAGGTATTCTCTGTTTTCAGATAAGATCCATCTGACATCAGCAAGGATATCTCTGGTTCCACATCCTCTTCTGAATCCAGCCTGAATTTCTGGCAGTTCCCTGTTGATATGCTGCTGCAGCCACTTTTGAATGATCTTCAGCAAAATTTTACTTGAGTGTGATATTAATGATATTGTTCAATAATTTCCGCATTCGGAAATAGGCATAAATATGGAACTCTTCCAGTCGGTTGGCCAGGTAGCTGACTTCCAATTTCTTGGCACAGATGAGTGAGCACTTCTACTGCTGCATCTGTTTGTTGAAACATCTCAATTGGTATTCCATCAATTCCTGGAGCCTTGTTTTTTGCTAATGCCTTCAGTGCAGCTTGGACTTCTTCCTTCAGTACCATCGGTTCCTGATCATATGCTACCTCTTTAAATGGTTGAACGTCAACCAGTTCTTTTTGGTTTAATGACTCCGTGTATTCCTTCCATCTTCGTTTGATGCTTCCTGCATCGTTTAATATTTTCCCCATTGAATCCTTCACTATTGCAACTTGAGGCTTGAATTTTTTATTCAGTTCTTTCAGCTTGAGAAACGCTGAGCGTATTCTTCCTTTTTGGTTTTCTATCTCCAGCTTTTTGCACATGTCATTATAATACTTTGTTTTCTCAAGCTGCCCTTTGAAATCTTCTGTTCAGTTCTCTTACTTCATCATTTCTTCCTTTTGCTTTAGCTACTCGACATTCAAGAGCAAGTTTCAGTCTCTTCTGACATACATTTGGTCTTTTCTTTCTTTCCAGTCTTTTTAATGACCTCTTGCTTTCTTCATGTATGATGTCCTTGATGTCATTCCACGACTCGTCTGGTCTTTGGTCATTAGTGTTCAATGCATCAAATCTATTCTTGAGATGGTCTCAAAATTCAGGTGGGATATACTCAAGATCGTACTTTGGCTCTTGTGGAGTTGTTCTAATTTTCTTCAGTTTCAACGTGAAGTTGTATATGAGCAATTGACTGTTCCATAGTCGGCCCCTGGCTTTGTTCTGACTGATGATATTGAGCTTTTCCACCGTCTCTCTCCACAGATGTAGTTGATTTGATTCCTGTGTATTCCATCTGGTGAGGTCCATGTGTATAGTCGCCGTTTACATTGTTGAAAAAAGGTATTTGCAATGAAGAAGTTGTTGGTCTTGCAAAATTCTATCATGAAATCTCCGGCATCATTTCTATCACCAAGGCCATATTTTCCAACTACTGATCTTTCTTCTTTGTTTCCAACTTTCCCATTCCAATCACCAGTAATGATCAATGCATCCTGATTGCACGTTCGATCAATTTCAAACTGTAAAAGCTAGTAAAAACTTCAATGTCTCCATCTTTGGCCTTAGTGGTTGGTACGTAAATTTGAATAATAGTGGTACTAACTGGTCTTCCTTGTAGGTGTATGGATATTATCCTATCACTGACAGCGTTGTACTTTAGAATAGATCTTGAAATGTTTTTTTTGATGATGAATGCAATGCCATTTCTCTTCAAGGTGTCATTCCCAGCATAGTAGACCATACGATTGCCTGATTCAAAATGGCTAATACCAGTCCGTTTTAGCTCACTAATGCCTAGGATATCGATGTTTATGCATTCCATTTCATTTTTGGCGATTTCCAATTTTCCTAGATTCATACTTCGAACATTCCATGTCTCGATTATTAATGGATGTTTGCAGCTGTTTCTTCTCATTTTGAGTCATGCCATGTCAGCAAATGAAGGTCCCAAAAGCTTGACTTCATCCTCGTCATTAAGGTTGACTCTACTTTGAGGAGGCAGCCCTTTCCCTGTTGTAGTTTGAGTGCTTTCCAACTTGAGGGCTCATCTTCTGGGACTATATCAGACAATGTTCTGCTGCTGTTCATAAAGTTTTCATTGATTAATTCTTTTCAGGAGTAGACTGCTGGGTCCTTGTTGCTAGTCTGTCTTAGTCTGGAAACTCAGCTGAAACCTGTCTGCCATGGATGACCCTGCTGGTATTACGAATACCGGAGGCACAGTTTCCAGCATCACAGCAACACACAAGCCCCCACAGTAAGACAAACTGACAGACACATGGGGGACAAATGCATGTGCAGGCACTAAAATCTTTTGCCAGTACTCAGCTCTAAGGCAGCCATTCAGGTAATCCACAATTGTTTATGTATTTTCTAAATGTCAGCTAAATGAAAACACAATAATTTAAAGTTTATCTTAGAGAGCTGCAGATCCAAGACTATATGCAAAGTTATTTAAGGAGTCTGTCAGTTGGATATTTATTGTAGCAACAACATAGCTAAAAGCAGCTAGTACAAAGTAGGTGAACCTAAGAGGTAACAATGTATTAAAGAGGACAAATTTGAGAATATTCAGTACAATGTCTGGGCAAGACTTGAACATCAAACAGCGTAGGGAGGGAGAAATGTGAGGAAGCACTCAGGAATGACTGTCAGGTTTCTGGCCTTGGCATGTACATTCACTGAGGTTAGTGAATGCCAAGGAGGTGAGAGTTTGGGTGGGAAAGACAATATGTTCACTTAGGGCATGAAAGATGACATGTTCACTTGGGGCATGTTGAATTTAAGGTGCCCGTGAGACTAAGTCTTTATCCTGAATGAGGCTGGGTATATTGGACTGCAGAGTCAGGAATGACAACTGGCTGGGATAGAAAGAGTTGGTTATAAGTGGTCATTGAACTCCTCATATAAACGAGATGGTCCACATAGAGAGAAGAAAGTGAGAAGAGAAGAGGAGAGCACTAAAAGGTGCTTAAAAGAGAATTGGCCATTAGAGATAGCCATATAAATAATTATGTATTTGCAACTACAAATAAAATCAGTTCAGGATGATCTATGCTAATGGAGGGAAATTATAATATGCATAATATGAATAGCAATACAAATATCACTTATATGCGTGTTGATGGGTACATGGAGAGAAGAATTTGCAGATTTACTTATGTTTGCTAAACTTGATTTGCTTTCCCAGAAAGCACATTAACTTGGATAAAAGGGCCAAGTGGTACAGAATGTGGCAGCCACTGCTACTTGTCTCCTTAATATCTATTCCCCCTTCTTCTTTACTAACAAAACCTTAATTCTTCTCAGGTGGCAATGTGCCTGTCCTAGTTATCTAGTGCTGCTATAATAGAAATACCACAAATGGATGGTTTTAACAAAGAAAAATGTATTCTCTCACAGTCTAGGAGGCTAGAAGTCTGAATTCAAGGTGCCAGCTCCAGGGGAAGGCTTTCTCTCTCTGTTGGCTCTGGGGGAAGGTCCTTGTCACCAATCTTCCCTGGTCAAGGAGCTTCTCAGTGCAGGGACCCCAGGTCCAAAGGATACCCTATTCTCCTGGCTCTTGTTTCTTGGTGGTATGAGTTTCCCTGTCTCTCTGCTTGCTTCTCTCTTTTATATCTCAAAAGAACAAAACCTAATCTTGTAGATTGAGTCCTGCCTCATTAACATAACTGCTTCTAGTCTTGCCTCACTAACGTCATAGAGGTAGGATTTACAACACATATGGTGGACAATCACATAATGCTGGGAATCTGGCCTAGCAAAGTTGACAAACATTTTTAAGTATGTCAATCTATAACAGTGTCTAACCCAAAAACTTCATTTCCCAGCATTCTTTGCACCTATGAATGGCCATGTGACACACTTCTGTCCAATGACTTACAAGTGAAAGTCACTGGATGGAGCTTCTGGGAAGGCTCTTTAAAGGGCAAACAGATTCACCTTACTGGTCCTTTGCCCTTCCCTTTCATCCTGCCTGGAAACATAATGCTGGAGATGGAGCAACCATTTTGTGACCATGAGGTCCTAAGAATATGCTAAGGATTAGTGGATGGAAATATAGGAGGATCCTGAGAAAATCATAGTCCCCCAGTATCAGCCCTGGACTTCCTACTTCCAGATGTACGTAATAATAATAAAACTCCTAATTTTTTTTTTTTTACCACCACCTGTCTGTCAATTGGTAGTATTGTGGTGGCTTGTGTGTTGCTATAATGCTGGAAACTACACCACCAGTATTTCAAATACCAGTAGGGTCACCTATGGTAGACAGGTTTCAGCAGAGCTTCCAAACTAAAAAGACAGACTAGGAAGAAAGGCCTGGTGATCTACTTCAGAAAATTAGCCAATGATAACCCTGTGGATCACAACAGAATATTGTCCAATATAGGGATGGAAAATGAATGCTCTAAGTTGGAAGGCACTCAAAATACACAGTGGCCACAACAATGGACTCGAGCATACCAACAATCATGAAGATGGCGCAGGACCAAGCAACATTTTGTTCTGTTATACATGGGGTCGCCATGCTGAAACCAACTGCAAAGCAACTAAGAACAACATTTTTTTTTTTTTTAAGTCACTGTTTCCTGGGTTTCTGTTACTTGAGGTCTAGTACAATTTCTACCAACACAAGAGCCCTCTTTGAAAGTGGTCTCAGATTAAAACTCACCATGGATAGCCTTCAAAATTAATATAAGACCCAGGAGAAACGAACAGTTGATTTCCACCTAGGTGCAACCAGAACCCTCTCAACCTTGTTACTAGTACCACCTGTTTCAGCCCTTGATTAAACAAAGTGAGAGAAAAAAGGAAGTGGGCAGCCAGGAGATTAGTTTACCATGAAAAGTGGGCTCCCTATAAGACTGTGTCCACCAAATCTTCACATTCTAGCATTCTCACCATGTGTTTCCTTTTACTTTGCTATTTCCCCTCCACCCTTAACCTAGCAGAAGGAAAAACTGAACAATAAAGGATGAACACTATTATCCATTAACCTTCAGTGGCTTCTCAATGTTCACCTAATTAAATATAACCCGTTGCTATCGAGTTGATGCTGAATCATAGTGACCCTATAGGACAGAGTAGAACTGCCTCATAGGGTTAGTTAAATATATGTAGGATAATTTATTGAACTTTTGATCAAGTAGCCAGACTTACTTCAGGGGAGATGTTATGGATTGAATTTTGTCCCCTTAAAAATGTGTGTCAACTTGGCTAGGCCATGATTCCCGGTATTGTGTGATTGTCCACCATTTTGTCATCTGATATGATTTTCCTGTGTGTTGTAAATCCTACCTCTATGACATTAATGAAGCAGGATTAGAGGTAATTAAGTTAATGAAACAGGACTCAGTCTACAAGATTAGGTGGTATTTTAAGTCAATCTGTTTAGAGATATAAAAGAGAGAAGTGAACAGAAAGACGAGGGACCTCTTATCACCAAGAAAGCAGAGCCAGGAGCAGAGCACGTCCTTTGGACCTGGGGTCCCTGCACTGAGACACTCCTAGACCAGGGGAAGATTGATGACAAGGACCTTCCCCCAAAACCAACAGAGGGAGAAAGCTTTCCCTGGAGCTGGTGCCCTGATTTTGGACTTTTAGCCTACTAGACTGTGAGAGAATAAATCTCTGTTTGTTAAAGCCATCCACTTGTGTTATTTCTGTTATAGCAGCACTAGATAACTCAGACAGGAGGTTTGCGGCAGAAGCTTGAAAGCAAACCCCCTACTACTCCTGACTGGTGTTTGGTCTTCAAAAGCTTGAGTTCCTAAAGTGGATTTTGCGGGTGGAAGGGAGGTAAAATAGAAGCAGATGTAACAAAGGAGAGAAAAGATATTTCCCTAGACTGGGAAGGCATGGTGGCTTCCACAAACATCAGGGGCCCAAATCTTGCTCCTGGCAATGGCTGGAGGAGAAGACAGGGCCTCTGTGGGACAAGACAGTATGGCGAGCCTAGGGAAGCTGTACCCTTGGCAACAGGGCTCCCAGTGTGAAGACAGATTTCTGTAGTCCAAAAAGAGCAGAGCAGCAAAGCTGCTGCCCTTCAAGGGTCTGTGACAGCTTTGAAACACTAAAATGAACAGAACACGGAGCCTGTCCTTGGGGTTCTCAAAATCTATGTATTATGGTCAAGGCTCACAGGTTTGTTCATAGCATTCTCAGTGAGTATTTGTCGAGATTAATTATTAGCATTTTAAAGCTGCATTCAGCTACTTATAGGAGATTTAAGAAAAATGCGGAAGATAATTTTCTTGGGGAGGGGGCTTTCTGATGCTTCAGAATATGCCAGTTAGACTGAGGTGGTAACTCTTGTACATACAAGTAAGAAAAAGTAGTAAAGAAAAAAACTTAAAAGTGTGCTTTAATAATTTCCATTTTGAAAATGGGTATGTAAGGTCATCTTTATTTTCTAAGCAAATGTACACATAAAAATATGGCTGATTATTTGAAATCCATGAAGAAATGCTGAGATGAAGGAACTCTTGTCCAAAAGTGACTTTCTCCTCTCGAGGCTTGCTTCCTTAGCCTTTCATTCTTTTCTGCTGTTCCTGCTGTTTTGAAATTTGCTGTTATGTGTAATAAGACCCCATCACAAATGTGTGTGGATAAATCAAGAAAAATTCACTGGAGATCTTGGCATGAGGCTCAATTCCTCCTCTCCCTTCCCACGCTTCTCATCCTGTAGTCAGCTCTCTCTCTTCTTCCCAATTTTTCATTCTCCTGATTCCACTAGCCTTTGGGGCAGCCTTTATGTTTTCAATTTCCTGAGTATGTCACAAGTCTCATTTCTTAGTCAATTAGTGAGGGAAGGAGCGCTGTCCTGAAATCAAGAAACCTGAGCTCATTTGGTCATTTATTCATTTGACAAATATTTTTGAGCATTTTCTACGTGTCAGGTATTGGTCTAAGGCTTGGAAGAACCGTGATAAACAAGCCCTCCACGAGCTTATTCCAGTGGAGAAAGACAATAAACAAGTATATAAATAGTCAAGAACATTATGTTGTCGTTGTTAGGCACCGTCGAGCCGGCTCTGACTCAGGGTGACCCCATATACAACAGAATGAAACGCTGCCCAGTCCTGTACCATCTTCACAATCACGGTATGCTCAAGTCTATTGTTACAGCCTCTGTGTGTTTTTAGTGGCTTCCAACCTAGTGGGCTCATCTTCCAGCACTATACAAAACAACATTCCATTGTGATCCATAGGGTTTTCACTGGTTGATTTTCAGAGGTAGATTGCCAGGCCTTTCTTCCTAGTCTGTCTTAGTATGGGAGCTCCACTGAAACATGTCTACCGTAGGTGACCCTACTGGTATTTGAAATACCAGTGGCATAGCTTCCAGCATCACAGCAACACTCAAGCCACCACAGTATGGCAAAGTGACTGATGGGTGGTGGAAGAAGATTATAAATAGTATTAAATGCTACAAAGAAAATAAATGGAATAATGTGATAGTAACTGTGGGGACTACTTGAAGTAGGGCTGTCAGGGAAGGCTTTTCTGACATTTAAGCAGAGACCTGACAGATGAGAAGGTGCTGGCAGATTCCAAAAAGAGCATTTTAGCTATTTCATTCTGAGATGAAAAAGAGCTCAATACATTCAAAGCACAGAAAGGAGGCCACTGTGGCAGGAGGCAGCAAGCTGGCAGGAGAGGGACCAACATAAGGTAGTAAAAAAATATTAGCTCCTGGAGGGCCCGGTAGCCACAGAGAGGAGATTAGATTTTAATCTAAGAGGATGGGAAGTATTGAATGTGCTTTAAGCAGAAGAGTGACACAATTCCATTTTTTAAAGATCAATATGGCTACCCGGTAGAGAGTGAAATTAGTCTTCTATTAGGAGACCACTGCATAAATTCAAGGGGGGTGGGGGAGGATTCTATTCTTTGTAGTTAGAACCTGCAGGACTTGAAGATGGATCTGATGTGGTAGGTGAGGGAAACAGCGTCATCGAGATGGCAGGGTTTTTGGCTAGAAGACTTGGGCGGGTGGGGGTGCCCTTTACTGAGACAGGAAAGCACTCCAAACCTGCCTTACCTGATCCTGAGCAATTTGTTTTCTTCAACTTTAAAATGAAAGTGTTGAAAAAGATGGAATAGATGACCTCAGGTACTTCTTCAGGACTAACATGTCACAGATCTGTTGGTTCTCAGGGCATAGCTATGTGTTTCTTGCTTCCCATTAGGAGATAACACAAGCTTTGGAATCACAGAGCCTGAGATTCAAATCAAATCTCCACAAAGCAATGTGACTGACAAATTGACCCTCTGTGCCTCAGTCTCCTCATCTACAAAATGGGATCATAAAACTGACCTGCCTCACTGGGCCGCTGGGAGGAATAAGGGATATAGTTACGTAAGTCACCTGGAACGCATTCTCCTTTCTTGCCAGACTCACCACTTGTTTCTTTTCTTCTTTCATTCACTTCACTTTGTGAATTTCTTGATATTGACTTCTCTCTCTTTCTGAGAATGAATTAACTCCAAGATCAGAGACTCCCAGAGCCGAATTACACCTGTGATAATTTGTCTCCCTGTGATAATTGCTCAGCCCTCTACCTCTCTGCCTTCTTGCCTGGAACGTGAGGCAGTGAAGCCAGCCTAAAGCCTACGGACACCAAATTATCAACATTCGAGTTCCACCATGACAGCTTAACTTTGACTTATGCACTTTTCCTTGCCCTCCAGCTCCAATCCTCTCCCTGATGAATAGGACTGGGAAGGGGAGAATGTGAGTGACAAGAACCAGGTCTGAGAGAAAAATGTGTTGGAATGCTTTGGGCTGCTGGTGAGAACTCTCATCCCCCTCAGACGCCATCAATACATCTTTTTGCTGCTAATTACTAGATTATTTGATACTTAGTGAACAAGATGGGCATACGAAGAGAAAGGATATTTTTACCTGGTTTAGAGCTACATGCTTCATTTTCAATTACCAAACACTTCAGCTACCATAAAAATTTACTGATGAATGATGCTCTTAACTTTTTATTTATGCCTCTCTTTTTTTACTTATCTTATTAGCCTATTTTCATTCCAGGGAAAAATCCAAAGAATATAATTCCCCAAATGTCAGCAAATGACATGTTTTTCAAATGTTTCTTGCTGTCCACAGGCATACACCCAGGTGATGTCTGTAGATTCTGCTATAGCAGCTAGAGGGCAGTGCAATTCTCGCTCTACCTTGCAAAGTCGCATCCATTCCTTCCCATCCCCCTCCCAGCTACCAGCAGAGGGAAAGAGACACAATAGGGGAAAATATACACGTTTACTATAGGCACGAAGGAAGTGACTTGAAAAGAAACAAGTAACGTGAGGTTCACAGATTGCCTACCCGGGTCTTCTAGTTTCCCTCCTCACTCACAAAGCTTTCATTGCGTTTCCACATATCACACATCGCCTCACCTTTCCTCAGCCTGCTCTACATCCTCCCTTCTACACCCAATTCTTCAGATGCCACCGTGAGATCATCCTAGCCTCACCCTCTCGTCCTTTCACGCTCACACAGAAACTCACTCAGCACCTCCCCGAATATGCTGACAAGCCTCCTGACTCCTTCTTCCTCTCCAGGCTCAGTTCTGACCCCTGAGGGCATGTGACCCCAATGGGAGGTGACTGCTTTTAGGAGGTTTTGGTGAGCCTAATTCCAGAAAGACTGGCTGTTGGAGGGCTGCCAAGCCCCGCGAGCAGGGAGGAGGTAATTGCAAGTGAACCGAGTGGCTGCAGGCAGACAGTGACAAAGCCAAGTGCATAAGTGTCCAAGGTGCCACGGGGGGTCACATGAGAAACAGGAGCAGCTGGTTTTTGTGGGAGGGCTAGGCACACAACTATAGCAGGCATAAGGAAAACAATAACACCATCAATAACATTTGCAGAGAATTTTGGCCCTTCCAAAACTCACAAAGACACTGACATATCTGTTACTTGAAGTAAGAGGGGTATGTATTATAATCCCCTTTTTACAGATGAGAAAACTAAGCCTGTCCCAATCACACAGATGTTGATGCCAGGGCTGGGTTAGACTCCAATGACAGGGTGAGAGCTTTACCAGAAGCATCATTGACCTATATAAAATCATGTGTCAGGAGCAAACTTATCATAGAGGACAGTGTCCCTGATAAGGTTGAGCAAGATGAAAGTCAGATTACTCACCATCTCAAATACATGAGACTCTGGACTGTGACCCTTTAGTGTGATCAGGCACTACAGGGGAGGGGCAAGGAAGGAGCTTACAGCTAAAGCCCAGAAGAAATGAAAGGCCAGTCTAGTGTGAGAGCTTCACTGCCTTCCCCAACAGGAGCAGCTGGGCACCAGCCTCTCAGGAGAGGTTTGAAAGCTGAGATGGCCGCACTCTCTTCCTCCTCCCTCATGCAGTGAGAGTCCTTTTTGCCAGAATGTCGTAAGTCCAAGAGCTCCCTGTGAGGAGACAGTGGCTCACCTACCAGAGCTTTTTGCAGCTCAAATAAAGACCATTTTTATAGGCTTTTTGTTTTCCCCTTAGAATTTTTAAGTAAGAGAAAGAAAAGATCAAAAATAAAGATATCTCAGTGATAATCTATGGTTTGGAATGAGAAATAGGCTTTTCAGCTTTTCTATTAAATTGACTCTCCTTTTCTAAAGCATTTCTTTCAGAAAAATTAGTAGATGGTGAGGCATTATGTATTCTGTATTTTTATATCCACTCTAGTAGATTTTAATACGATGTTTTGATTCCCTTTTGAATTTCTCTGTGGCCCAGGACAAGCAGCCTTGTTTCCACATTGGTAAAAATCAAATTGTAGCTTCCACATACCTCACAAACATATAATGTGGGTTGATGAGGTAACCTACGATAAAGCCATATTTACAGAATGGCTAAACTAAATTTCTCTAAGATGATAACCTACATGTCTTTGGCACACTTCCTGAAACTACTTGTCCTTTCCTTTTTTTTAAATGGGGACTTAATTTCGTGGAGATCCAAAGTACATGCTAATGGTACTGTGAGTCATGAAGCTTGTTCACAGGTAGAGATCACATTTCTTCTTTTTCCTGGGGAAATGTTTTCTCTAAGAAGACATTCAAACAATTTGACTATTTGCTGACCTCTTGGATGTACCATAGACCATTACAAATTAGACCCTTGAAGACTTCCACTTCAAGATGGCAGACTGAGCACCTGATCTTACCACCTGAGAGAGATCACATGAAATAAGGCAGGAATTAAGTCATAACACCTATGTGACTAGCACAAAGGTCAACAGTGAGAAATACATTTTGATGACTTTTTTGGAAACAACAATGAGGATGGGATCATATTACTATACAAACCAGAACAAAGGAAGCTGAAGCTCAGAACACATTTGGAAGAAGGCTACAGCAGAGGTGGGAGCCATTCTTTATGGCAGAGCCCTAAAAGACCTTTAATTTGTAGATGAAGAGAAACAAAAGCAGAAGTAGAATGCAGAGCAGCAATCAGTGTAATTAATTAAAGGACTATATATAGAATGGAGCCCTGGTGGCACAGTGGCTTACGAACTTGGCTGCTAACCAAAAGGTTTGCAGTTCGAATCCACCAGCCGCTCCTTGGAAACCCTATAGAGGCAGTCATATTCTGTCCTGTAGGGTCACTATGAGTCAGAATCCACTTGACAGCAATAGGTTTATACGGAATAGTTGGTCCAGATAGCTTCTCCCACCCCATTCCTATCCACTTGCATCAAATCAATTAGAGACTGTGGAATCTGAGCTCAGGCAAAACCTGCAGAACTGCTGCCTTCCTACACCATATCCACATATAAAGTCAGCATGTCCCGCCACATTCACAGAGCTCAGTGTCAGCTCCCCTCAGACCTAATGCCCCCTAGAGAAAAAGATCCACTCAATGGCAGGGAAAACCCACAACAGTGATCTATAGGTTTGATCATTAAACACTTGAAGAAATCCAACAAGAGGAAAGATTTGAGAAAAGTCACAAGAGAACTTTTTGGAATGATGAAACTATTCTATCTCAATTGTCCTGATAGTTATATAACTGTATAAATTTCTCAAAATCACCAAATTACATCAAAAAGTGAATTTTACTGTATGTAAGTTATGCTTCAATAAGTCTGAATTTTTTTAAAAAAGCACAAAAGATGAAGGAAGAAAGCTAAAGCCTTCTTGGCTCGGAGTAATCTTGGACAGTTTGCTCATTTTTCTAGCAGCGCAGAGTAGTGACAAAAGAAAAGGCTGGCTCTATCTTAGCAAAGGCATTAAGCTAACTTAATTAACTGAGAAACAGGAGGGAGAGAAAGTCCTAATGTAAACCAAGTACATACCAGGTACCAGGCATTGCAAAGGACCTTATTTATCTAATTCACAACACAGTGTATATGTCTACCTAGGGACATGTCCCTCATCTCCTAGGTAGAGCTGGCTTGGGGTGTCTTACCCATATCCATCTGGGATGCAACACTGGTGCTGAGTAAATGTGAATGTACCATCATCAAAACAGAAAAAAAAGAGGCTTCTATAGAAGAAAGAAAAATCAGAAAATAAGAAAGTGTTACTGGAAATTGAAAATACGGTTGCTAAAAAGTTTTTACATGTAATAACAGAACTGGAAAATAAAATTAACAAAATCTGCTAAAATGTGCAAAACAAAGGAAATAAAAAATATGAAAGATAAGTTAAAATTACAGAGGATCAATATGAGAAATCCTACATCCACCTAACAGAAGTACCACAAGGAGACAGCAGAAAAAATGCACAAGAGAAAGTAAATAGAGTCATAGTAGCTGATGAATGGATAAACAAAATGTGGTATATTCCTACAATGGAATATACAATGGTATATTCATACAATGAAACTTCTTTTTTGGCTATGAAAAGGAGTGAAGTCCTGATATATGCTAAAACGTGGATGAACAGTGAAAACATGCTAAGTGAACGAGGCCAGACACAAAAGGCCACATATTGTATGATTCCATTTACATGAAATGTCCAGAATAGGTAAATCCATAGAGACAGAAATCAGATTAGTGGTTGCCAGGGCCAGAGGGAAGGGGAATCCATGGGAGATGATTGTAATGAGTACAGGGTTTCTTTTTAAGAAAAACCAAACCCTTTGCCATCTAGTCGATTCCAATTCATAGTGACCTGATAGGACAGAGTACAACTGCCCCATTGGGTTTCCAAGGCTGTAAATCTTCATGGAAGTAGACTGCCATATCCTTCTCCCACGGGGCAGCTGGTGGATTCAAACCACTGATCTTTCTGTTAGCAGGCAGGTGCTTAACCACTGAGCCACCAGGGCTACTTTGGGGTGATGAAAATGTACTAGAATTAGATAGTGATGATGGTTGCACAACTTTGTGACTATACTAAAAAACCATGGAATTGTACCATTTTAAAAGGTGAATTTTATGGTTTATGAATTAAATATTAACTAAAAGCAAAACCAAAATAGTAGAAGAAATTTTCCAGAGCTAAAAAACAAAGATTGAGTACTGAGCAGAGTAAACATACAGATGTTTACCCCCAACTCCATCCTTACAAAATGGAACACCAAAGAAAAAGAAAAAAGCTAAAAAGATTCAAGAAAAAAGTTACAGAAAAAAATGAAATAAAATTGACATCAAAATTCTCATCTGCAATACTGCCAGAAGACAATGGAACAATGCCTTCTCACAGTTCTGAAGGAATATGTTATTGACTGAATTAGAATAGGAAGTCAGACACTTCTGAAAACATCTTCTAAGGAAAGAGATTTTCATTCTGCAAATAGTATGATTAAAAAGCTGGATGTCTTAGTAACAGCATGAAGAACACTTATGTTTCCACTCTCAACAAGAAAAAGTAAGACAATTAGTAACAGGATAAAAAAAATAGTTGTTTAAGAAACTAATGTACAAATATAAAAAACTAAACTGTGCTCTGATGTTAAAGAATTTGAGTGTGAGTAAACAGAATACATTTGACCTCAATGCCTAAAACATGCTCCTTTTAATAATTTAATGACATAGGATTGTATTTCCTTTTCTAGGCATTCAACCTCTTGATTCTGTAATCGTTGTTGTTGTTAGGTACCATTGATTTGGTTCCGATGAACAGCTACCCCATGTACAACACAACGAAACATTGCCTGGTCCTGCGCCATCCTCACATTGCTTGTTATGCTTGAGCCCATTGTTGCAGCCACTGTGTCAATCCATCTCATTGAGGGTCTTCCTCTTTTTCACTGACCCTCTACTTTACCAAGCATGGTGTCATCCAGGGACTGATCCCTCCTGACAACATGTCCAAAGTATGTGAGACGTAGTCTCACCATCTTTGCTTCTAGGTAGTATTCTAGCTATACTTCTTCCAAGACAGATTTGTTCATTCTTTTAGCAGTCCATGGTATATTCAATATTCTTTGCCAACACCACAACTCAAAGTCATCATTTCTTCAGTCTTCCTTATTCATTATCCATCTTTCACATGCATATGAGGCGATTGACAACACCTTGGCTTGAGTCAGGCGCACCTTAGTTCTTAAAGTGACATTTTTGCTTTTTAACACTTTAAAGAGGTCTTTTGCCGCAGATTTGCCCAATGTGATGTGTCTTTTGGTTTCATGACTGCTGCTTCCATGGGCATTGATTGTGGATCCAAGTAAAATGAAATCCTTGACAACTTCAATCTTTTCTCTGTTTATCACGATGTTGCTTATTGGTCCAGTTCTGAGGATTTTTATTTTCTTTAATTTGAGGTGTGCTCCATACTGAAGGCTGTGGTCTTTGATCTTCATCAGCAAGTGCTTCAAGTCCTCTTCACTTTCATCAAGCAAGGTTATGTCATCTGCATATCAAAAGTTGTTAATGAGTCTTTCTCCAATCCTGATACCACGTTCTTCTTCATATAGTCCAGTTTCACAGATTATTTGCTCAGCATACAGAGTGAATAAGTATGGTGAAAGGATACAACATGGACACACACCTTTCTTGACTTTAAACCATGCAGTATCCCCTTGTTTTGTTCAAACGACTGCCTCTTGGCCTAAGTACAGGTTCCACATGAGCTCAGTTAAGTGTTCTGGAATCACCATTCTTTGCAACGTTATCCGTAATTTGATATGATCCACACAGTCGTATGCCTTTGCATAGTCAATAAAACACAGGTATATATCTTTCCGGTATTCTCTGCTTTCAGACAAGATCCATCTGACATCAGCATTGATATCCCTTATTCCACTTCCTCTTCTGAATCTGGCTTGAATTTCTGGCAGTTCCCTGTCGATGTACTGATGCAACCGCTTTTGGATGATCTTCAGCAAAATTTTACTTGTGTGTGGTATTAATGAGATTGTTTAATAATTTCCACATTCTGTTGGATAACCTTTCTTTGGAATGGGTACAAATACGGATCTCTTCCAGTTGGTTGTCCAGGTAGCTGTCTTCCAAATTTCTTGGCATAGAGATGAGTGAGCACTTCCAGTGCTGTGTCCGTTTGCAGAAACATCTCAATTGGTATTCTGTCAATTCCTGGACACTTGCTTTTCACCAGTGCCTTCAGTGCAGCTTAAACCTCTTCCTTCAGTACTATAGGTTCTTGATCATATGCTACCTCTTGAAATGCTTGAAAGCTGACCAATTCTTTTTGGTACTGACTCTGTGTATTCCTTCCATCTCCTTTTGATGCTTCCTGCATCATTTAATATTTTCCCTGTAGAATCTTTCAATATTGCAATTCGAGGCTTGAATTTTTTCTTCAGTTCCTTGAGAAATGCTGAGTGTGTTCTTCCCTTTTAGTTTTCTATCTCCAGCTCTTTGCACATTTCATTATAATACTTTACTTTGTCTTCTCGAGCCGCCCTTTGAAATCTTCTGTTCAGCTCTTTTACTTCATCATTTCTTCCTTTTGC
>NW_004444057.1:6089459-6125939 GCF_000243295.1 Trichechus manatus latirostris | reverse complement strand
ACTTTCTTCATGTATAATGTCCTTGATGTCATCCCACAATTCATTTAGTCTTCTGACATCAGTGTTCAATGCATCAAATCTATTCTTGAGATGATCTCTAAATTCAGGTGGGGTATACTCAAGGTCATGCTTTGGCTCTTGTGGACTTCTGTGTAATTTTCTTCAACATCAACTTGCACATGAGCAATTGGTGGTCTGTTCCACAGTCAGCCCCTGGCCTTGTTCTGACTGATGATACTGAGTTTTTCCATCATCTCTCTCTACAGATGTAGTTGATTTGATTCCTATGTATTCCATTTGACGAGGTCCACATGTATAGTCACTGTTTATGTTGTTGAAAAAAGGTATTTGCAATGAAGAAGTCGTTGGTGTTGCAAAATGCTATCATGTGATCTCTGCCATCATTTCTTTCGCCAAAGCCATATTTTACAACTATCAATCTTTCTTCTTTGTTTCCAACTTTTGTATTCCAATCACCAGTAATTATCAATGCATCTTGATTGCATGTTTGATGAATTTCAGACTGCAGAAGTTGATAAAAACTTCAATTTCTTCATCTTTGGCCTTAGTGGTTGGTGCATAAATTTGAATAATAGTTGTATTAACTGGTCTTCCTTGTAGGCATATGGATATTATCCTATCACTGACAGTGTTGTACTTCAGGATAGATCTTGAAACGTTCTTTTTGACAATGAATGTGATGCCATTCCTCTTCAATTTGTCATTCCCGGCGTAATAGACCATATGATTGTCTGATTCAAATGGTCAATACCAGTCCATTTCAGCTCACTTATGTCTAGGATATTGATGTTTATGAGTTCCATTTCATTTTTGATGATTCCCAATTTTCCTAGATTCACACTTCATACATTCCACGTTCCAATTATTAATGGATGCTTGCAGCTATTTCTTCTCATTTTGAGTCATGCCATATCAGCAAATGAAGGTCCCGAAAGCTTGACTCCATACACATCATTAAGGTCGACTTTAGTTTGAGGAGGCAGCTCTTCCCCAGTACTCTTGTGAGTGCCTTACAACCTGAGGGGCTCATCTTCTGGCACTATATCAGACAATGTTCCACTACTACTCATAAGGTTTTCACTGGCCAATTTTTTCAAAAGTAGACTGCCAGGTCCTTCTTCCTAGTCTGTCTTAGTCTAGAAGCTCAGCTGAAATCTGTCCACCATGGGTGGCCCTGCTGGTCTTTGAAATATAAGTGGCAAAGCTTTCAGTATCACAGCAACACGCAAGCCACCACGGTACTACAAACTGACAGACATGTAGTGAATTCTGTAATTAAAACTATTTATATAATAAACATGTGAAGAGTGACATTTATTGATTGAAAGCTTTCAATGTAATTAATAGAGGAAACTTAATAAATATCGGAAGGGAATAGAAGTTGAAGAAGACAAATTCCTCATCTTTCAGAGCAGGAAGGCAATAAACACTGTCTAACTAAAAGAATGTGGAATGTACAAAGTATGAATCTAGGAAAATTGGAAGTTGTCAAAAATGAAATGGACTGCATAAAGATCAATATTCTAGGCATTAATGAGGTGAAATGGCCTGTTATTGGCCACTTTGAATCAAACAATCATATGGTCCACTATGCTGGGAATAACGAATTGAAGAGAATGGCATTGCATTCATCGTCAAAAAGAGTATTTCAAGATCTATCCTGAAAGACTCATTAACGACCTGCAATATGCAGGTGACACAACCTTGCTTGCAGAAAGTGAAGAGGACTTGAAGCATTTACTGATAAAGATCAAAGACTACAGCTTTCAGTATGGATTACACCTCAACATAAAGAAAACAAAAATCCTCACAACTGGACCAGTAAGCAACATGATGATAAACGGAGAAAAGACTGAAGTTGTCAAGGATTTCATTTTACTTGGGTCCACAATCAATGCCCATGGAAGCGGCAGTCGAGAAATCAAACGATGTATTGCAGGGCAAATCTGCTTCAAAAGACCTCTTTAAAATGTTAAAAAGCAAAGATATCACCTTGAGGACTAAGGTGGGCCTGACCCAAGCCATGGCCTTTTCAATAGCCTCATATGCCTGTGAAAGCTAGGTAATGAATAAGGAAGACCAAAGAAGAATTGATGCCTTTGAATTATGGTCTTGGTGAAGAATACTAAATATATCACAGACTGCCAAAAGAACGAAACAAATCTGCCTTGGAAGAAGTACAGCCAGAATGCTCCTTCGAAGCAAGGATGGCAAATCTTCATCTCACATACTTTGGACATTTTATCAGGAGGGACCAGTTCCTGTAGAAGGACATCGCGCTTGGTAAAGTAGAGGGCCAGCAAAAAAGAGGAAGACCCTCAACGAGATGGATTGACACAGTGACTGCAACAAAGGGCTCAAGCATAACAATGATTGTGAGGATGTTGCAGGACCAGGCAGCATTTTGTTCTGTTTTACAGACGGCTGCTATGAGTTGGAACTGACTCAATGGCACCTAGTAACAAATAATATGTTGGGAATAGAATAGACATATTAAATTACAGCCGTAGTCACCAGATGACTAAAAACAGAAGCAATTAGAAGTAGTTTCCTTTGAGGAGTAGTTCTAATACATTCTCATTTGTTATTTAATATCATTATATATTATTTGGCATTTTGCTTTACCATATGCATATATTACCTTTATAAATAAAAATAATAATAATAAAGAGAATATTCCCAGGCAAATTAACTAACTTAATGCATCAGCTAGAAATACTTCAGTAGCAATATTCTGAAAACTTAACTAAGAGTGGTTGCTATTTGCTTAAAAGACATTCAGAAGTAAGCAGGCCCACAGTTGGTTTGGTGGCCTGATAATGTCAACAAGAGCCCACGCTCTTTTAATCTTCTGTTTTACCATTCAAATCACTGGCAATGGTCTCCACTCATGATTTAAGATGGCTGCCATGCTCTAGGCTGCAGCTTTCTCACGACCACATAAAATCAGGGAGGAAGTTAACAGAGACAAAAAAGACAAACTCCCACATAGTGCTCTCCTTTCATTTCTTTTCCAGAAGTCCTTCCCCCTCTAATCCATTCCACATCCCTTCTCTTACATTTCATTGGCCAGAAATCGGCCACCTTTCACTCCTAAACCAATTACAGGCAAAAGGTGATCATAATGTATCCCCTGGGGCTGAGCACATTGTTCCCTGAACAAAACTGATTTTTTTTTTTTTTTTTAACAAGGAAGAAGAGGGAATTGGCTGTTAGGTAGGCAACTAAGAGGGTCTACCAGGCTGACTGACTGACTGACTGACAAATTACCTAACCAACTGACTGTTAAGCCTCAGGAAGAGATGGCTCTCATAGTGTGTCAGAATCACAAAGCTCAGACTCTCTGATGACAAAAGGCACTATGGTCATGAGGCGTTAGTCTTATGTTGATTCAAAGTGTATTAATCTTTTAAAATAAAACTGTTAGTCGTGTGTTGGCATCTTCAAATTAACACTAGCTTCTGGGGAGAAACTCTTGAGGGAAAAAAAAGATCACATCCCTGCATTTTTCAAAGGTTCAACATCAAACACTTATCAAGTGTAAAAACTCAGTCCGTTTGATACTGTTAAAATGATTAATTTTACAAATAGCTTCTAGAGACAAGGCATATCTGACAATCTGAAGAATTGGAAGAAGAGGCAAATTTTTTCCTCTCTGAATTAAGAAAAGCTAGTTCCATCACTTTCGTTTTCCCTCCCCTGTATCATTTTAATGTCTCTGGTGCATTTCTTAAGTCAAAGACTTTCCAGAGGATTCCATTTATCAGACAGGTATTAGCTTGCTTTTCAGCAACCCTATCATGGCTGATTTACTAATATATCCTATAGACTTCCTGTGAAATCTATACAGCAAAAGCCCATAGGTCCTCATAATTCCCACCTATTTTACTTGAAGGACTTAATGTATAGATGGGACCTGACATATGAGTGTTGCTCACTAGTTCACTGTCAGAGCAGGTCTGAATAATTAGCACCAGAAGCTCCTTTCCAGATATTAATATCTTATATCATAAATGTCAAGCACAGCACAAAGATGCAACTGGAAAACCTCTGAAGGGAAGGGAGCCCATAAATCATGGAGGTTTTATTCTATTTTCCTTCAATTCTACTATTAGAAAATAAACCCAGGGTGGTGAGTTTTTAGTATCTTGACCTCCCCTTATTTATTACATATTATTGTGCCTTCCCTGAAGCTATACCCTGGAAGAAAACCTGAGAGGGGAGCAGACTTCTGAGCTGGGGAGAGAAAATGATGCTGGGATAAGAGAAGTCAGTGGAAAACAAAACCTCACAGCAGCACTGCGGGAAGGTGCTCTGCCCTTTACCCATGATGCTGTGCTGGCAGCATTTGGGACATGGAGGTCACGTTGTTGTAGAATGAAGGGTTGTGTGAGCCAGGTATGTCTCTCCAAAAAAGCTTAGCCCCTGCCCTACTCAGTGAAGAAAACAATCTCTTTTATGGCTAAAGAACAAGCATGATAATAAATTTTGTGATAAATTTTAATGAATCTGCTAAGGATGTCAGGCCCTAAATAAACACCCTATTCAAACTGAGGCACTAACTCTACAGTTAGTAAGGCCACATCCAATACCACCTCCAATAACAGGTGTGACTCTTCCAGCTGCAAATGTAAGATCTCTGATTTAGCCATGAAGAAGTCCCTACTTAAAAAGCAAAACAAACGAACAAAAAAACGCAAACTATTCTGTCTTTAGAGAACTTTGGCTATTTGAAGATTACCATTGTACCGAGCTGAAATTAGTCTCAACTGGGACTCCTACCAATTCATTCTATTTCTACTCACTGGGATCCCACAGAGTAATTCTAACTCTTTTTTCTTCTGGAGCCCTGGTAGTGCAGTGGTTAAGTGATACGCTGCTAACCAAAAGGTCAGCAGTTCAAATCCACCAGCCGCTCCTTGGAAACCCTATGGGGCAGTTCTACTCTGTCCTCTAGGGTCACTATAAGTTGGAATCGACTCAATGGCAATGGGTTGGGTTTGGTATTTTTTCTTCTGGAACTTCCTTGTTTATTTGAAAAGAGCTACTTCCAAACCTGTTGTTCATCAAGCTGACCAGCTCCAGGTTCTTTATCCATTCCTCATGTGACAAAGTTTCAGTCCCTCCAAATAAAAGGCAGGCTGCCTATCCCTCTTAAAGCAAATTGTCCAAATGTGTTCTCCCAAACAATGACTAAAACACGATACCAAGAACAACAATAATAATAACACTTTTTATTTATTGAACACTTACTATGTGCCAGGCACTCTGTTATGCATTTTATATTCATTATCGTATTTCATTGTTACAAAAACACTATGCAGTAACTGTTTTTATAACCCACAATCTGTAGATGAAGAAACTGAAACTCAGAGATATAAGAACTAGCCTCAGGCTTACGTAGCAAGTATGGAACAGAGCCAGGATCAACCAGGCTACTGACTCCAGGGTTGGAGCTCTTAGCCTCTGTGCCATTTTGTATTACAGAGCCAGACTATCAGTTTCCTTATTCTAGCACCCCTGCTTTTATTAATATGGCCTGCAGGGCAACAGGCTTCTCTTTATATATGTCCTTTCTGGCCCTGAGTTTGTAGTTTTGCCAAGATGATTTGCTAGGCCACAATTTTGCAAAGGAATTGGACAGTTTATTACGCAAATAAGGTGCATAAAATCTTGCAGGGATTGGACAGTTTACTATGCAAATAAGGTGTGTAAAACCATTGCAGGGATTGGTCAGTTACTAAGCGAATTAGGTGACTGTGGCCTACCGAGGGGATCGGTCAGTTTGTGGTCTTGGCGGGAGGAGTAGACTTATAAAACAGCCAATCCCACAGAGGCTGAGGGGGATCTCACTACCATCAAGAAAAAGAACCTGGAGCAGAGCATATCCTTTGGATCTGGGGTCCCTGAGCTGAGAACCTCTTAGACCAAGGAGACAGAGAGAGCTGTAACACTGGAGATGGTGTCAGACAGCACGAGATGGCAATAGCAGTCCGGCGGCAAGAACCAGGAGACTGGCTCAAGACAGCTGTGGCAGGCTTCTCGCCCATGGAGCAAGACAGTTGCAGTG
Organism: Trichechus manatus latirostris; assembly: GCF_000243295.1. Lineage (NCBI taxonomy): Eukaryota > Metazoa > Chordata > Mammalia > Sirenia > Trichechidae > Trichechus > Trichechus manatus. The sequence continues at coordinate 6,119,848 of NW_004444057.1, read as the reverse complement.
GGCTTGCCAATCTACAGAGCAAGGGAGCTGGGTGTCTTCGGGTAAGAGTCTTGCTGGCAGAGTAGGGCAACTCTGGGCACTTGTCAGCAGAGCTAAAGAGCTGTAACACTTGCCTGAACAGGACAGAGTTTGAGAGGAGGCTGGCATGACTGAGAGAACGGCCTGCTAGCCTGGCCAAGAGGAGGCTAGCCCAGTTGAGGGGAGGCTAATATGGCCAAGAAGCTTAGCCTGCCTACGGGCTTGGCCAAGAAGGAGCTGAAAGCTATCTTGGTTGGAAGCCATCTTGATTGATGAACTGTCTCCTGTCTCCTGAGTTGTTCCTGTTACTTCTAAGTTGATCCTGATCCTGAGTTGTAACCTGTTACTTCCGAAATAAACCCCATAACTGTGAGTGTGGTCTGTGAGTTCTGTGTGGACGTTGCAACAAATTATCGAACCCAGCAGAAAAGTAGAGAGTGCCATGAGAAGGATGGCTGGTGTTAGAAATGGTGGGGAAAAAAAAAGTTGGAGAGTGGTGGCATATCTGACCTTCATCTCATAAGAATCAGCTTTAAGCTGATCCTGCTTATCTTGATCCTCATCCCTCTTCCTGAAGTTAGACAAAGTCTGTTGCCACTAGTTTCCATGGCTGGAGACTGAATTCACTATTTTTGCTGACTCATTGAATTTGTGTTCAAATCTGTATCTCTAGCCCAAACCTCTCTCTTGGGTTCTAAATTATTATGCCCAACTGTCCATTGGACATCACAACTTACATGGCTCCTGATTGCTTCAAACTCAACATGTCTGAAACTGGATACATCACCTTCCCTCTCAAATGTGCTTCTCTCTTGCTGTTCCCTCAGATCAGGAAAGAGCTTCACTATCCACTCAGTTATCCCCAAAAAAAGCCTGAGAGTTATCCTTGAGTTCTCCTCTCTTGACTTCACATCCAAACCATCATCAAGTCCTTGATTCCACTTGTGGATATTCATCTGTTCTGTCCACTTCTTCCCATCTCCACTGCCATTAGTGGAGTCCTCCAACATTTCTCACATGAATGACTACAACAGCCTCCTAACAGGTCACCAGGCATCTAGTTTTGTCCCCCCTCTGTCCCTCCCATGCTCTACATTGAAGCTGGTGGGAACTTTCCAATATGAAAACCTGATTAAGTCAATTACCTGCTTAAAACTTTTTCATGGTTTCCCATCCCACAAGAATAATATCCGAACTCTTTAAATGACTTTCAAAAACTTTCAAAGCTTATTCCATTCCTCCCTCTCCAATCTCATCTCTCATCATTCCCACATTCTTTATGTTACAATCTTAATGAGCTCATTCCCACACTCTTTATGTTACAATCTTAATGAGCTTCCTCTCATTCTTCCAATGCTTCATGTCTTTGTACCTGCAGGCCTTTACAAATGCTGTTCCCTCTTACTGGAACATTGTCCCATTACCTGGCAAATAACTCCTACTCATCCTTCAGGTTTCAGCTTTAATGTACTTTCTCAAGGTGAACTTCCCTGAATGTAAAAGCTATGCATTCCATGGGATCCTCTTTTTAGGCTACCACTGCAAGGGTCATCCTTTATTTTTATTCTTAATTAATTGTTTCCACAAGAAAATGAATTATGTCTACATTTTTCATCATTAAATCCCCAGCACTAAGCAAAGGACTAGTACAAAGAAGGAGCTTGAAAAATATTTTTGAATGAATGAAGAATGGAAGATTGAAATCCCACTCACACATGGTATACCTAAGCATATCTCCTTCAATATGTATGTGTGAGGTTGGTATTTTGGATTCCAGAGAGGATAGCACATTTATATCAAAATAAACTTCATTTTCTTATGTTCAGTTCATCATTGCAGATTGCTGAGTTATCCTTGGATCCTGATTCTCTAATCCAACATATTAGCTATCATTATCAATTTAATATTGTCTGAAAACTTGATTAACATGCCTTCTGTGTCTTCTATACCTTCATTAGGAAAAGACAGAGCCCAGTGACACCCTTTAGACACCCAGCTTCATTAATCAGCCCCCATCAGGTATGCTAATTAGACAAGGTTCAAATATACTACATACTTTATCTCATCCTCAAGAATACCATGAGCAAACTTGTCAAGAGCCTTGATAAAGTCAAAATGAAGACAACTATAATTTTCTAATCCCATGATTCTCAATTTTATCCTGGCTTATTACACTGACAGATGATGGTCAGATATACGACATGTTCCCCTGGGCATACTCAAGTTTTTGTGAAATTCCCAGAAGCACAACTAAAATTCTACCTCTTTCTCTCCCACTAAAGAAATCACAAGTGAGTGACAGAGGTGTGACAACAGATCTAGCAGGAGTCCTGGCTGTTCCAGAGCAGAAGCTAGCCACTGGAGTGGTCACTCCCACCTCCATGACATTTGTGCAGCATGGTGTTAGGGCAGACCATCCTCCCCTCTTTTCCAAAGAAAATGGAGCATTCCAACTCCCTTCCCTCTGGCCCTGACTCTGCATTATTCTCAAACGGTACTTTATTTTTTCATGACCCAGTCCCCTGGTGGTGTCTATACATACTGGAACAAAAAGAGCTATGTGGTTAAGCTGATTCAGTCAAAACCAGAAGAGGCTAAAATAACAGCACAGAGACCTTTTACCTGGAGGACTAGATAGTCCACTGAAAGAATCATACTATGAAACACTAATCAACTCTGCAATGCATTGCCCCACTGCTAGTTGGCAGCCACTGAAATCCTAGAATTGCATGAGGTAATTAACACTAGCATGGACTATGTCCATGAATGAAGCACAGATCAGTGAGCCAGACATCACCCACAGCATGGCATACTAGTTGCAGGGGCATTAAAGCAAGTGAGGCAGAAAAAATACGTGTTTGTTCTTCTGCAGTGAGACCACCTTAATTACTTGGTGCTAAGCAAGGTCCTCAAAGAAAACTGGACATGAGATTCTCTGAGAGAATGGATACATAGAACTGGGAAATTTTAATAGTCCATTTCCAATATCCCAGGGTTTGTTATCCCCACGCATCTGTCAGTTTGTCATACTATGTGGGCTTGCATATTACTGTGATGCTGGAAGCTATGCCACTGGTATTCAAATACCAGCAGGGTCACCCATGGTGCACAGGTTTCAGCTGAGCTTCCAGACTAAAACAGACTAGGAAGAAGGACCTGGTGTTCTACTTCTGAAAAAAATTAGCCAGTGAAAACCTTATGAACAGCAGTGGAACACTGTTTGATATAGTGCAGGAAGATGAGCCCCTCAGGTTGGAAGGCATTCAAAATACGACAGGGGAAGAGCTGCCTCCTCAAAGTAGAGTCAACTTTAATGACGTGGATGGAGACAAGCTTTTGGGACCTTCATTTGCTGATATGGCATGACTCAAAAAGAGAAGAAACACCTGCAAACATCCATTAATTATTGGGAAGTGGAATGTACGAAGTATGAACCTAGGAAAATTGGAAATTGTCCAAAATGAAAAGGAACACATAAACATTGATATCCTAGGCATTAGTGAGCTGAAATGGACTCATATTAGCCATTTTGTATCAGAAAATCATATGGTCTACTATGCCTGGTGTCATGGTTTGAATTATGTCCCCCAAAAAATGTGTGTATCAATTTGGCTAGGCCGTGATTCCTGGTACTGTGTGATTTTCCTGTATGTTGTAAACCTGCCTCTATGATGTTAATGAGGGAGGATGGGTGGCAGTTGTGTTAGTAAGGCAGGACCTGATCTACAAGACTGGATTGTGTCCTGAGGCAATCTCTTGAGATATAAAAGACAGAAGTGAGCAGTGAGACAGGGGGACCTCATACCATCAAGAAAGCAGTGCCGGGAGCAGAGCGTGTCCTTTGGACCGGGGTCCCTGCCCAGGGGAACACTAGTTCCAGGGGAACACTGAAGAGAAGAAGGCCGACAGAGAGAAAAAGCCTTCCCCTGGAGCTGATGACCTCAGTTTGGACTTTTAGCCTACTTTGACTGTGAGGAAATAAACTTCTCTTCGTCAAAACCATCCACTTGTGGTATTTCTGTTACAGCAGCACTAAATGACTAAGACACCTGGAATGACAAATTGAAGAGGAATGGTGTTGCATTTGTCGTCAAAAAGAGCACTTCAAGGTCTATCCTGAAATACAATGCTATCAGTGACAGGATAATATCCATACACCTACAAGGAAGACTAGTTAATACGACTATTATTCAAATTTACACACCAACTACTAAGGCCAAAGATGAAGAAATTGAAGATTTTTACCAACTTCTGCAGTCTGAAATTGATTGAACATGCAATCAAGATGCATTGATAATTACTGGTGATCGGAATATGAAAGTTGGAAACAAAGAAGGATCAGTAGCTGGCCTTGGTGATAGAAATGATGCCATAGACTGCATGATAGAATTTTGCAAGACCAACAACTTCTTCATTGCAAATACCTTTTTTCAGCAACGTAAACGGTGACTATACACATGGACCTCACCAGATGGAATACACAGGAATCAAATCAACTACATCTGTGGAAAGAGGTGGTGGAAAAGCTCAATATCATCAGTCAGAACAAAGCCAGGGGCCGACTGTGGAACAGTCAATTGCTCATATACAACTTCAAGTTTAAACTGAAGAAAATTAGAAAAACTCCACAAGAGCCAAAGTACGATCTTGAGTATATCCCACTGGAATTTAGAGACCATATCAAGAATAGATTTGACACATTAAACACTAATGACTGAAGACCAGATGAGTTGTGGAATGACATCAAGGACATCATACGTGAAGAAAGCAAGAGGTCATTAAAAAGATAGGAAAGAAAGAAGAGACTCTGAAACTTGCTCTTGAATGTAGAGTAGCTAAAGCGAAAGGAAGAAATGATGAAGTAAAAGAGCTGAACAGAAGATTTCAAAGGCGACTAGAAAAAACAAAGTAAAGTATTATAATGAAATGTGCAAAGAGCTGGAGATAGAAAACCAAAAGGGAAGGACACACTCAGCATTTCTCAAGGAACTGAAGAAAAAATTCAAGCCTCGAGTTGCAACATTGAAGGATTCTACGGGGAAAATACTGAACTAAGCAGAAAGCATCAAAAGAAGATGGAAGGAATACTCAGTCACTGTAACAAAAATAATTGGTTGATGTTCATTCATTTCAGGAGGTGGCACACGATCAAGAACCAATGGTACTGAAGGAAGAAACCCAAGCTGTGCTGAAGACCCTATCGAAAAACAAGGCTCCAGGAGTTGACAGAAGACCAGTTGAGATGTTTCAACAAATGGATGCAGCGCTGGAAGTGCTCATTCATCTATGCCAAGAAATTTGGAAGACAGCTAACTGGTCAACTGACTGTAAGATATCTATATTTATGCCTATTCCAAAGAAAGATGATCCAACCAAATGCAGAAATTATTGAATGATATCATTAATATCACACACAAGTAAAATGTTTGCTGAAGATCATTCAAAAGCAGATGCAGCAGTACATCGACAGGGAACTGCCAGAAATTCAAACCAGATTCAAAAGAGGACATGGAACAAGATGATATCATTGCTGATGTCAGATAGCTCATAGCTGAAAGCAGAGAGTACCAGAAAGATGTTTACCTGTATTTTATTGACTATGCAAAGGCATTTGATTGTGTGGATCATAACAAATTATGGATGACATTGCCAAGAATGGGAATTCCAGAACACTTAATTGTGCTCATAAGGAACCTGTATATATACCAAGATGCAGATATTCAAACAGAATAAGGGGATACTGGGTGGTTTAAAGCCAGGAAAGGTGTGTGTGAAGGTTGTATCCTTTCACCATATTTATTTAACCTGTATGCTGAGCAAACAGTCCAAGAAACTGGCCTATATGAAGAAGAACTCAGCATCAGGATTGGAGGAAGACTTATTAACAACCTGCATTATGCAGTTGACACAACCTTGCTTGCTGAAAGTGAAGAGGACTTGAAGTACTTACTGATGAAGATCAAAGATCACAGCCTACAGTATGGATTACACTTCAACATACAGAAAACATAAATCCTAACAAACGGACCAATAAGAAACATCATGATAAACAGAGAAAAGACTACAAGTCGTCAAGGATTTCATTTTACTTGGATTCACAATCAACACCCATGGAAACAGCAGTCAAGAAATCAAAAGATGCATTGCATTGCGCAAATCGGCCACAAAAGACCTCTTTAAAGTGTTAAAAAGCAAAGATGTCATTCGGAGGACTAAATTGTGCCTGATCCAAGCCATGATGTTTTCAATCGCCTCATATGCATGTGAAAGCTGGACAATAAGGAAGACCAAAGAAGAATTTATGCCTTTGAGTTGTGGTGTTGGCAAGAATATTGAATATACCATGGACTGCCAGAAGAACAAACAAATCTGTCCTGGAAGAAGTACGGCCAGAATATTCCTTAGAAGCGATGATGGTGAGACTTTGTCTCACATACTTTGGACATGTTATCAGGAGGCACCAGTCCCTGGAGAAGGACATCATGCTTGGTAAAGCGGATGGTCAGCAAAGAAGAGGAAGACTCTCAACGAGATAGACTGACACAGTGACTACAACAATGGACTTAAACATAGCAACTATTGTGAGGATGGCGCAGGACCGGGCAGTGTTTAGTTCTGTTGTACATAGGGTTGCTATGAGTCGGAATCAACAGTGTCTAACAACAACAACAGGGTTTGTGGACTAAGAGTCTACCTATACACTGGCAATCAGATCAGCAGCAAGCAACGGTTGAGAGGAAAACAGCCAGAGCTAAGGGATGACAGATGTCCAGGTCGTGAGACTAGAAGAGGAAGGGTTTATGCCTGCTCATCTGATGGTGGGGTCTTATTTCAAAAAACTCAAAAACAAAAAATTAAAGAGAAATTTAATCCACAAGTTTGTGAGACAGGGGGACATCAGGGTTACCTAGGTAAGGAAGACACTGCTAGTTGCCTCCCCAAATCCACTCCTGCCTCCTATTTCCTTGTAAAAGAACCCTGGACTTTTTAAAACTGGATACATTGCTATTTAGCTAAAAGACTACATTTCCCAGCTTCCCTTTCAGTCAGATGAGGCCATAACTAAGTCCTGGCCAATGAGCTGTATGAAGAAGTGTTGTTTGGTAATTTTAGGAAATCTTCCTATAAGGGAGGGAATACGTTTCTTCTCTGACCTCCCTCCATCTTGCTGCCTGGAGCCATCTTGGTCTATGAGTTGATCTTGAAGATAGAAGCCACACACGAAATACAAAAGAGGTGCAGTCTCAGTTTGGATGTTTCTTTTATGTGAGAGAGGTATAAACTATCTTGTTTAAGATATCATTTTTCAGGACATTGTTACTTGCAACCAAATCCAATTCTAACTGATTTCATAGAATAACCCTGTGCCATTAAGTGAATTTTTCACAAATATTGGTGCTGTTACTAGTTAAAAAGCACTTTTACCACAATTCCCTTCTGATTGCAGCGTATCTGTGCGTTTTCATAAAATGACAGCTGACAAGGCCTCTCCTGGCAAATCTGTCACTAGGTGTAAATCATCACTGCCCCCTCTTCCAAGTGTTGGGAAAAAACCCAGGCCCAGCCCCAGTGTCTGGCTGCCTGGCCTTATCACAGAGGTGCCGGGCTAGTTAGCTCAGGCCTCAGTATTATAGAGAGCCACGAATGTAGACTCTTACCATTTTCTCCAAATGAGATTATAGATAAAGTCTTTGTGGGTTTCCTGGTGTTAAAAAAAATTGATTTTCCTGACATAACCATTTAATATAAACCATATTTGGAACACTGTTTGGGGAAATCTCCATTTTTTAATATCCCTCAGAGTTCAAGGAAGGCCTTGCTTGCTGCCATCAGCCTCCCACCAACAGCACTACCAGAGCCTATCCTGAGACTTAATTCACTCATTTTCCCCAACCGTCTCCAGAACAGTCCTGAAGAGAGGGATATAATACTGGGTTACTGGAAAAGTTAAGGTCTGATCATTTAAGCTCGTGTGTTTGAGGAGAGGGAGGGGAGGACAGAGTTGTTGTATTGTTTCATACATCTAAACAGGGCAGCAGGTGAGGTAGGCTCCATGCCTCTGGTGGAATTTAAGGTGAAAGGAAAGAGGGTACGTGGGAAGAGCGTCATGTTTGGACCACAGCCTGCACCCTCACTCAGCCTCAGCCCCAGGACCCTCAACTCCATCAGCCTTTGTCAGAGATGCTTCTTGCTTGTCAGTACCTTAGTCACAGCCTTGTACGGAGAGAGTAGGAGTCAACCTTACGTGCTTTGCTCTGCAGAGCATCTCCTCTATGGAAAGAGGTTCCAGAGAAACTAGAGCCCAGCTACCTCCTATGGGGAAAAGACGCTGTGGAATCACTGCGGACAGTGGATGAGACCCTCTTCAGATTCCCTGAGTCTAGCTCATAACTCTGTAAGCAGAGTCACTGTCAGCCTGATGACAGAACCAGGCGTGCCAGGTGGCCATTCCTACCACCCAACTCAGGGATCGATATAATCCAAACAATTGTCAACCCCAAGGAACTCCCCGTGGAAAGAGAAGATTATACTTTCCTATGTTAGAGAGTCTAAAGACATAGTTCCCCTTAGTAACACATTCAGTTCTGTCATCTATGAATTTATCTAAAACTTTTTAAAGTGCATTTATAGTTTCAATTTGTTTCCTCTTGATAACAAGTCTCATACTTGTCTCATCCATAATGCAATGGGGCCGGTAGTTGCGCTGATTTGTTCTGAAGTCACTTAGTCACATTTTCAAGCCTAAATAATGCAATCTTTTTAATCAGGTCAGCTCTCAGGTTACCATACCTACCAGTGACTAGGATTATTATTTAACTTGAAGTAAAGTCATTGCCCATCTGGAATAAAACAAGCCAAGCCTGGCGTTAGGGACTGAATGATACTGATTCTTTTCCAGCTTCGCAAGAATTCTAGCAAACCGTTGCTTGGATCCCTGGACTCAGCTGAAGGCTGTGGATCTGTCTCTACTGCAGAGAAATTGTTGGGAAATCATTTGGTACCCCCTTCAACAAATAAAGACCAGGTGTTTGTGTCCTTCACCCAAACACCCCCCTAGGCACCTGCTCTGTTCCCACAGCAAAAGTCAAACACTGCACCTTCAAATCCAAAAGTAAGGTTTCTTTATTCAAGTGAAATAAATCAAGTTCAAAGGCCACATCTGAGCCTCTCTGACTGTTGGGTGGGCAGAACTGAAGTCTCCCCCATAGTGAAAATCTGTCCTTTCTGACTCTCCTCAGGGCATTGTTTTCTCTGAACTTGAACAAACAGATCGTTTCTTCAGGGTATGTCTAAACCAAAACAGGTAAATTTCTGAACCTAGAAAGGAGAGAGAGTAATATTACAGTAGGTGGAAGTATTTCTAGGGAGTTTCTAGATTCTAAGGGTAGCTCACCTCTGCATATTTGACCTTCACTTCTTTCTCTTATACATTTTAATTGGGAAGTTATGAGAGGTGTATTCAAAAAAAGAAATAGTGTGTTCGAAATCTGAATATGTGATTAAACTATTTCTCCCAGGCTCCCTAGCTCCTACCTAACTACAAATAGATTTTTCTTCCACTCTTTGCAATTCTCATCTGATATACATTCTGATCAGATACTCAGGCCGTCATGGGGCTGTTGTGACTGTTTTCAAGGGAGTCGATATACTGTTCAGCTGGAAAAACTGGTTCTAAAATATCAGGCAGGAATTGGTTGGCTGCATATTCAGTTCATTCAGTCTGAAAGGTGATACACTATTCCAGTCGTTGAGTGTTGTCATTTACTTTCGAAGCATTGGGTCCTTGCCAGTGTGTCTTATCCAAAGAGGCTCTTGATGGATTAATTTCGTCTAGTTAATGAGTTTTCTGTTAGCATTTTTCACATTTAAAGCCATCCAAATCATCCCCCAACTCCATTTGTCATTTGCTAAAATATACTTGATATGGATTCATCAGTTTATGGTAGCTACATAACCCAAGTCTCAAATCTGAAGCACAAGTGACCATTAGATGTGATTATCTTCTGGAATTGACAAACAATACTTGGTGTGAAGCACTGTTCTAGGTGCTATAAGGGGGACACTATTTTTAAATGTCCCCGCCTTCTATTTTAGAAAGTAAAACATAAATAGGGAAAAATCCCAGGACTCGTTGTTAACATTAACTTTTAATGAGTGCAAAGTGTCAGTAGAACAAATGTAGTCTTGTTAGTATGCTTCCTCCTCACATGAAGGATATTCCCACTTTGATCAGTAGGACATTTTTCTCCAATATATGTGAAGATTTAGGGCACATTCATTGTCACCTTGTGGTCAGGTTTCCTTATAAAAGACATTTTAGAAGCATACATTTAATTTCACCATACACCCATAATTTTTACTCTATATATAGCAGCTGGAGAATATCACATGTACTGTGATTTCTAACAAAGCCTTTCCAAGTAAATCTGAGGTGGTTGATTCACAGAAGTCCCCATGTTACATTTTCGTTTTGAATATTAGAAAAGTTCCCTCACTTGGTTCCTTCTCAAATAAATAAATAAATAAAATTCATTTTAAAAATAAGGAAAACTGTGAAAGGATAATTGGAATAGATTGGTCTGAAAGAGTGGGGTAAGGGCAGATAAAGATGGTCTGAAAAATTCTAGTCTCTCCAGTGTGCTCTGCCTCCACTGGCCAGGCATCCATTTGGTAAAATCCTGCTGGTGTTCAGTTTTGGCTTTGTCTCTTTACTAACATAACCGGGCACACTCAGGGCCCACAAGATGAGTGATTAGGGAGGTGTCAAGTGGGGAGATGCTGCCAAGCCTTGCAAATGAGTTTGTAGTTAATGCCAACACCAGTTGCTTTCCAGATGCTTTCAAATGTATGAAGGACACTCCTTGAATGACGAGCTTTTAACCTTGCAGCTGGTCATTTATTTTTCTGATTAGGACATGCTACTGTCTGGAATTCCAGGTGGTTATTCACTGCAGGAAATAATGGCCTCTTGTTTACTAATCTCCAAACTGTGCTGTGTGTTCCCCGCTCATTATCGTGTGTGATCCTGCCTCTGAGTGCCAAACAATTGTGGATAATCACTTGTGATCGTTCTGTCTTTGTTGCTGAGAGAAAACCATAGAGTATTAAAAATTCCAGCATTTCCCAAGGGAAATAAGGATTGTATGTGTGTGTGTTCGAGAGCAAACTTGGAAGCAGGGAGTTCCAAAACACACAATAAACCCATCCAACAAAATGTGCTTTCCAAAGTAAAATAAAGAAAGATGAAACTCCAGGTAAAAACTCTACTCCTCAGAAATGTTTTATGTTAGTAAATCAAGCCCTAAGGGCCACACGCTCCTACTTTAAAGCTCAGCATTTCATTGGTCGCATTTATAATTTGCTTAATTCTATCCTCTACCCACCCGTCATGTGAACTTTAATAAAATCAAGGATTTTAGCAAAATCCCCAGTGGTGTATACTTTCAGAATTGGGCAAAATCCCTTTATTATAGTAGGCTCTGAATAATTGTTTCATTCTCTCAATGAGAGAAAGCCAGGATTTCTAAGCCTACAGTGGTACATAATATGGTAAATCAGCTTAATGATGTGTGAAGAAAACTATATTAAGAAGAAAAGCTTGTTCCTGGATTCAAACGGGAAGAGGAAAAAGCAATTCTGGGTGCTTCAGGGAGACTGAAAAATCTATACCAAAGAGTTCTAGGATTTTTTTTTTTTCTTCAAAGCCTTAAAACAGAACATGAGAAAACTGAAGTACCTTGGACAAAAGGCAAGCTCATGAATAACCCACTGAGAGTGAGATCTCAGCCTGGTTTTATATTTATACATTATAGCCAGAAGTTAAAAATGTAAAAACCACCAAACAACTAACCTTGGCTTGAAGGGGTGGGCCAGGGCATGCAGGGTGACATGTCAACCTGAAATCCCAGTGTTCACTGCAGTTATCATAACAACTGTTTTTACATAACATTTCTATTATTAGTCAGATATTGGCATCCAGAACACAGTGCCATCTAAAAATTATTATCTATTACTTCCATAAAAATGGCTTGTTGTGGCTGAGGAAGAGAGAAGAGGTAACTCCGAGTCATGGCAGAGACTTCCCAGATAGTGGGGGAAGGCTTCCAAGAAGGCCAAACTGTCCCAATTTGCTTCTCCAATTTCCCATTTTTCATGAGCCATTACCCCACCTGGGCCAGGGAATAGTTGGAGGATAGAGCAGAGATGCTACAGCTACCAAGACAATGGTTCAAGCTTCTGACATGAAATGGGAAATCCAGAAGCTGAGAGTAAGAGATTTGATTTCAGGGAAACCTATATCTTGGAACCACAGTTTTCTAAAAAATCTTCTCTCATGTTATTTCAGAGGACTTAAAAATAATTTTGAAAGAATTGTAATTCTTGTATGTGGAAAAAGTTAAAACAATGCAAGCGTGTACAGTGAATCTTAAAAGCCTTTCCTATCCCAGGCACCAGTCCCCTATTTCCTCTCAAAGCCAAAACTGATGCCAGGTTTTATGCATATGCAAAAATATTTTTTTTTCTTCATTTTTACTCAGTTAGTAGAATAGTTCTGCAGTGCATACTTTTCTTGTCTGGCTCTTTTCACTTAACACATCTTAGAAAATATTCCATATCAATATACATAGAGCTGCTTTATTCTTTTTTTTATGTCAACAAGGCTCTATTCCTATTGGTTGATATTTTAGTGGTTTCAAGTGTTTGTCCCTGTAAATAATGCTGCAACAGATATCCTTGTCCTTTTGTCTTTATTGCCATAGACTCCTACGGCCCCCACTGCCTTCCATTTCAATCCTCTCCAGCTTTCTAATCCTCCACATTCCTGCCAGAGTGATCTATCTAAATGGCAAGATTGATCTTGTCACATCCCTGCTTTAACTCATCAACAGCTTTCCCACCACCCACAGAATACATCCAAATTGCTCAGCAGGCCTAAAATCCTCCATGGGGGCCCCTGTCTACCTTTTTAACCTCCTCCACTACCACTCCCAACAAACATCCAACATTTCCCATGCTGAAAATGCCTCCAGCTTCCTCATGTTTCCATGCCCTTGACATCATTTATCTTTATTCCATCTACGGACTTGTTGGATGTGCCAGGGTTGATGTTAGAATCTACCTTTAGTTCTATTCCTGAATCCTGCAGGGAAGCCATATTTAACTGCTTGCTCCCCTCTTGATTTCCACCTGCTGATTCCAGGTGAGACTTACCCCAGACACCAGCAAAATACACCTGCAGCTTTTTGTATGAGATGGGAGCTGACCTGTTGCTGACATCTGCCTCCTAATACCTTGCCTGGACCTCTGAACTTACTCTGCTATGACCTTTGGAACTCATGAGACACTATAAGCATATTGCCAGGCATATAAACAAATACTCAAATAAAAGTTCCTCCCCCAAAGGCACTCTGGTTCTTACTCCACTGCCCTGCTCTGATCAAAGACCCAGGTTTATTCCCCAGTTCTTAACCACTCATTAGCTTTCTGGCCCACATTCAATCCAACAATATCTGGCATTTCCAGTCTTACCAGTTAACAACTTTCTTCCCCCAAACACCTTCACTGGCATCACTTTATTTAAGTTAAACACCATATTCCTTCAATTCTAAAGTAGGATGATGCTGTCCAGCTGGTGAAATGCCATTTTCCACCCTAGGAAAATATTGGCACAGGAAAAATAGAGATGTGTTCATCAAGGAATGTTCAGACAAACAAAAGTATAAGAAATATGACAATAGTGGGATGTCCCTTTGTCCCTGTTCCTAAATATAACATCACTGTGTGCCACAAAAATTGAATATAGGAACCAGCAGTTTAAAATGTGTTTGTGGCTAACTGGTATACCAGTCATGCATTATGTCCAAGGGTACAGTTGACATTGATACAATATGCCAAGCATGAGCAGGGAGATGTTTAATCAATGCCATTTAAAATGAATATTGAGCCTGAGTCCTCCCTTCCCTCTACAAATACTCATGGTGGAGGAAAGGAGAAGATTCTATTTAGAGTGGGGTCACTCTTATGGGTAAATGGACATGGACAGTCTATCTGTCACTATGTAAACAATGAGAGAACTCTGTTTTAAAATGTCTCCCACAGGACCAATTGTTAGATTTATTTCCTTGAACTAAGGCATTGCCTACAGAAGAGCAATATTAAAATACAAACATCTATCCTGGCAGGGGCAGCAAGACATTAATGCAAGAAGAAAAATCTCTATACAGTTGTGTTTAGCAATTGCTGTTCTGTTCAAGAATATTTTAAAGTAGGTGTTTACAGAGAAAGAAGAAATAAGACACAGCCCATTTAAAAAACAGACTGTTGTAGAAAAGAATATTAATCATATACTGTTATGTGAAATCAGATTATGAGTGTAGAAAAAAGAAAATTACAAATTAATGTTATAACATGATCCCATTTTAGTAAATGAGAAATTATGCAAATTATAGACATCCCCCACCCCACACACACACAGAAAAAAAAGAATATCAGAATAGGCTCCACAATATTCACAGTGGTAATACTCAAGTGGTAAAATATGAGTGATTTTCAAATCTTTTTTTTACCTACTTCTTTTGTTTCAATTTTTAATGAACATGCATTTCTCTATGTTTTCTAATAAGAAAATATCAATAAAAGATATATGGATATATTTGTGTACTTTTCTGTATGTATTTCTTTGGGAGTCAGGTTTTTCCATTTCTATGTGCTTCTAGGTTTAATTAAAAAACCCTTATTAGAGATCAGCATTTAATGTGAAGGAGAAGGAATAAATGGAATTTAAAAGGGAGAAGGTTGCATACGTGTTGTACAGATACCTTCTCTCCTGATAGATGAACCATGTGGCCTAAAGGGATTTTTTTTTTTTTTTTTTTTTTTTTTTCCTCTCTCTCTCTGAGATAAATGAGTTTCAGGGCAGAAAGAGTGAGCAAAAAGTGCTCCGGGAATGCTTAGAGTACACGGGCACACCTCGCCTTCCTCCTGAGGAGTTCCATGAAGGTAATAAAATTAGAGAGAAATTGCCTTCCTGGGCTTTGACATCCGAGCAACAAGTTCCTGAGTCATGAGAATGGCTGTGTAGGTTTCTCAACAATAGAAATATTGAATGAAAAACAAAATGTCTCTCCAAGAAACAAAAAAAGAAAAAAATAGAATTAGGTTAAGTAGTGATTATTTAAAATTAATGCCTATTTGTGAACTTACCACATTACACCTACGTTAAATTGTATGCAAGCTTCATTTGTATTAAGAAAATCAGTATTTACTTTTTAAAATAGAGCATTATGTTTGAAAGGGGAAACGGCATTTCATAGAATTTTCTTGGTGTACAAGGCTATACAGCCCCCTTCCTTCCCCTGAGCACCTCTGTGTTTCTCTCCTCCGTAGGGTCAACAAAAAAAAGAATACGCCAGAACAGTACTTTCCTAGTAAGGCTGGGCTGGTTTTATTTCCTTGGGTTTATAGTGAATGCTGTATTAATCAAATCAAAGTGCAGGCTTTCAAAGCCTTTCAGTTCTAAACTCTGAGTGAAACAGTACATCAATTAATAAAAGGAGAGCTTTTTTTTAAGATTCAACAGTACTTTTTAGTTTATAAAATGCTTTTACATTTTCTCATTTTATCTTCAAACCAAATCAATTTAAACAGCTACTTCAAGTGGACATCTGTAGTTTTTCCCTGCACAGAATTCGTTGTCCCCACTTCTCCTGGTAATAGACCTCAATTTTTCTTTGATGAGGCACACCTCATCTCATTTGTGTGTGAATCAGATGAAACTAACTTTATCCCATCCTTAAATTCAAGTGTGGATGTGTGACTCAAGCTTGGACAATCTGTGTCTTCCATCTCCCTGGTCACAGTGATTGGTTCAGAGACAGACACATGGCTTAGCTCAGTCACATGGACTCAATTCTGGGGTGTTCCTGAGGTTGATAAACCAAGAGGCTCTAAGCCTGAAGCTCCTGGGAAAGAGGGGACAGGCTGCCTGGAATGACACCAGCACAAAGGAAAGCAGAACTGAGAGAGAGACACATCGTCCTGTTGAAGCTACTTGAATACCTTAACCAGCCATACCTGAAGCCAGAGATAATCCTTATATTTTTCAGATATGTGAGCCAATAAGCACCCTCTTTTCCTTAGGCCAGTTTGGCTTAAGTTTCTGTCATTCACAATTAAGAGTTCCAGCAGATACAGGGTCTCCTGCTCTCCCTCCCTGGGAAAAGTGGAGGCAGTTGTTTCGTGCAGCCATATTCCATGACACCATCGGTCCCCTGACGACAAGTACCTGAGCTGTATCCTAGTACTTAAAAGAAAATGAGTATTCTAGAAAGGGCTAGCTAGTAGTCATAACTCGTGAAGTAAGGGTTATCACAAAGATATTAGCATCTACTAGACTGTACCCAGCTACCACCAATGACCACCCTGACAGCGAACACAACAGAGAGTCCCTGATGGAGCGGGAGAATAGTGGGGTGCAGAACACAAATTCTAGTAAAAAGACCAGACTTAATGGTTTGACTGAGACTGGAGGGACCCCGGAAGACATGGACCCTGGAATCTCTGTTGGTCCAAAACTAAAACCATTCCCAAGGCCAACTCTTCAAACAAAGATTAGACTGGACTATGGAACATAAAATGATACTCGTGAAGAGTGTGCTTCTTAGCTCAAGTAGATACATGAGACTAAATGGGCAGCTCCTGGCTGCAGGTGAGATGAGAAGACAGAGAGGGTCAGGAACTCTTTGAATGGACATGGGAAATCAGGGGTGGAAAGGAGTGTGCTGTCACAGTATAAGGAGAGCAATGAGGGTCACATAACAATGTGTGTATAAATTTTTGTATGAGAAACTAACTTGAATTGTCAACTTTCACTTAAAGCAAAATAAAATTTTTTTTAAAAAAGATATTAGCATCTATTTGCAAAGACCCATTTATTGAAGCCATAGGTATTGGAAGGCAGCAGGTTCCTATAAGGGGATCAAGTTCTGATTAGGAAAAATGCACTGGCTTTGGAACAAAGACAACCTTGGCTTTGACTCAGTTTCCAATTGCCAGCTGTGAGATCTTCACCTAATTTCTTAATCTTTCTGAGCCTGTTTACTAATAAGTAAAGTGAAAGTAATAATATTCTCCTTGCAGAGTTGTTTTAAAGACCTGTGATATAGGTCTCTGGTTGGCACAAATGGTTTGCACTTCGCTACTGAGTGAAAGGTTGGTGGTTCAAATCCATCCAGCAGCAGCATGGAAGAAAGACCTGGCAATCTACTTCAGTAAAATGACAGCCAATGAAAACCCTATGGAACATAGTTCTACTCTGACATACATGAGGTAATCATGAGTCAGAACTGGCTCGACGGTAATGGGTTTGGTTTTGCTTTTTATATTATAATATAAAATACTTAGCACCCTGCTGGACATATAGTAGATCCTCATTCAAGAGTAGCTTTTATTAATAATTTGGGATGCTTTTAATAATATTAAATAAGTATTTTCCCCAAATGAGGCATTTCAGTAGGATTCCCTGAATAACCAGAGAAAGCATAGAGCCACTAAAGAAGTTGGAGAATGGGGTGACCTGCAGGTTGCTGAAAGCAAGTGAGAAGGCATTAAAGACTGAGTTGTAAGTCATCATTTTTCTTGGGGCTAATACTGCTAGAGATATTCTTTTGGACTTTGGGTCAAGCAAGGATGACCAATCATCCCAGTTTGCCCTTGACTAAGGTGTTTCCTGGGACTTGAGACTTTTAACGCTAAAAGTGGGGAATCCCTGGGCAAACCACCACAAATGGGTTGCCCTATCCATCACCACACTGCCACCTTCCAGAGAAGCAAGCACTCCACAGTCAGGAAGGCAGATGAGTGAGGCCAGTGTCTGAACGCTCCTTCCTTCCTAAAGAAGACCAATGATTATCACCCTGCAGTGCTCCAAGAGGACAAGGGTCCAAAGTGCCAGGCAGGAATTTTAAAGAAAAGGAAGCTAGCAACAATTAGTTTCCTTATTCTACTTAATCCTTAAATGACTAGACAAAAATAATCTAAGATCAGTTTTCAACAACCTCATATTTCAATTATCGAGTGCTGAATTAAAATGGAATGCAAACACTGAAATTTAACACACTGCTAAAAATGAACATGTCTAAAATATTAATAGCAACTGTAAATGATTTATAACAGCCTCTTGGGCATATTTTATGATTTATTGATGTCATTTTAGCTGCTCCATGGGTGATAGAGTCACCTCGCTGTATGTGTGCTCGGGTGGGTTTCTGGGCTAGTTATCAGGAAACCACAAACTCAGACCTTTGCTGCATGTACATCAGACTGTAGGTGAAGTAGGAAAAGTAAAGATTTAATTTACTTTTTCATAAATCAGAGAGTCATAGGGCTAAAAGGGCTTTAGAAGTGGTTATTTCTTGTTTGCTCAACTTGATGCAGGCCCACACTGGAACTATCTTCAAAGGATGTTAAAGTTCACCATCTTCCTTGTTAATTTATAATGTCAACCTTTGTTGATAAGAAATTCAACAGTAGATCTAGCGTATGTCCGTTCTGCATCAAGCTAAGCCCATTTTCTGGACAGCTCATTTCTTTGGTACTTAACTTCCCTTCTTTGACATAATAATTCATTTTTCAAACCTTTCTGTTCATCCCACAGGTATTGGTCTCCATTCTTCCACATTATGATTTGCTTCTAGTCTCTACAAGTTCTCCATGACTCTTTTCAGCTATAGTACCCAAAATTGGCTTTAATCAAATTGAGTTTGTCTTTTACTTCTTCACCTGATATTGTCCCCCCATCTCTTAGTTGTGTCTCCTTTCCCAGAGATTTAAAAATCTCCGTCTGCCCTCTGGGTGCTCAGACCTTCTTTCTTTTTATCTCCTCTACACTGACACCCACACACATCCAGGCAGCACACCACACAGACCTGAGCTTTTAAGGAACTGCCCATGCTCAAAAATTATCATTCCCTCCCCCCTACCTGCCTCCCCCTTCAAAACTCTAAATCCTTCAATATAGGGATATATTAAGATGGTGACTGGGGAGGGTGTTTCTAAGAGCCAATCGAAGTAAACCATGTTGACAACTCCCTGTCTTCTTCTTTGAAATTATAACCAAGACCCAGGATTCTGTATAGTGGTAATAAACTAGCAAAATAACTTCAGAGTCTTTTACTCTATGTTATTTTTCTGTATTCAACATTTGATTTAATTTTTGAACTCCAGTTCAATATTGCTGACTCATGATCACTGTATATTTTCTTCCTAGACATAACTAGTCACTTCTTATCTTATTTTGGTGACATTTGTTTTTCCTCATTATGTTACAACCCTGTAATTTGTAGGCAGCACCCAATGATCTTAAAATGCTGTATGTAATTGCTAAAGTTTAAACTATGGAAAAAAATTCACCGTAAGAATCAAAGACTAAATAGAAGCCTGCTCTATGAATTTGTCACATTCCTTCTTTATCTCAGACATTTAGAAGAGACGATTACTTTTATGAAGATGTGCATGCACTGTGATTACTCAGTATACACCTGGTTATCAAGTGATTATATATAATTAGACACCCTCCAGGTCATAGATGTCTAGGAAGTACTTGGCCAGGCCTAGGCAGGCACTAGTTAGGGGTCAGTAACTTGAATCTGATTGCTTGAATAATGGGCTGTGTTGGGAGCTTGAATAATGGACTGTGTTGGTTGGGACCTCTGGGAAGCAGATGCTGAGATGAAGTTAGGAGTTCAAAAGGTTACTGGGGAATAACATTTGTGAAAAAGGAGAAAATAGGATTGGGCATTGGGAGCCATCAGACTTCGATGCTGACCTGACAGAGTCTCTACCAGCCCAATGGGGAACTCTGAGAAAAGACTGCCCATTAGAAGGGTCTGTGTTGAATAGAAATGGCCAGGCTCAGGCAGCTTGAGAAGATCTTGATCTGGACTTGTCCACAGAGCTTGTTAGAAATGTGGGATCTTGAGCCCCATCCCAAACCTGCTAAATTAGTACCTGCATTTTAACAAGACTCCCAGGTGATTTGTGTGCACATTAAAGATTGAAAAACATTTAATGATATAATAATGTACATCAAAGACTGAATACACTGTTTGGTCCACAGTAAACACACAATAGATATTACTTGTTAGTTTTTTGTTGTTGTTATAATTGTTGTTATTTTCACCCTGAATCATCTTGAGCATTCTTATCTGTAAAATGAGGAACATAATAATATCCAACTGCCTGAGGAACAGATGATCTTTTAAAGTCCATTTAAACTCTAGGAGACCCCTATGATTAGATTGTGATCATATAATTGTAATGGCTAATATTTCACTAGCAGTTACTATGTCTCAAGTGCTGCTCTTAGTGCTTTAAATGTATCATATTATTTAATCATCCAACAGTGTTGTGAGATATCCATTGCCATCAAGTCAATTCCAACACATAGCGACCCCATAGGACAGAGCAGAACTGCCCTGTAGGGTTTCCAAGGAGCAGCTGGTGGATTCGAACTGCTGACCTTTTGGTAGCAGCCAAGCTCTTAACCACTGCACCACCAGGGCTCCGCGCTTTGAGATAAAAACCAAAAACCAAACCATTGCCATTAAATCTATTCCGACTCATAGTGAGCCTATAGAACAAGGTAGAACTGCCCCATAGGGTTTCTAAGGAACAGCTGGTGGATTCATACTGCCAACCTTTTGGTAGCAGCCGAGCTCTTAACCACTGCACCACCAAGGCTCTGCTCTATGAGATAGGAACATTTTTGCATTCCCGTTTTAGAGATGAAGAAACTGAAATCTGGAAAGGTTAAATAACTTGCCCAATAAAACACACCGTGGTAGGGCCAGGATTTGAACTTTGGTAGTCTGATGTAGGAGACCTGGTAGTGGCAGTGGTTAAGAGTTCAGCTGCTAACCAAAAGGTCAGCAATTTGAATCCACCAACAGATCCTTGGAAACCGTATGGGGCAGTTCTGCTCTGTCCTATAGGGTCGCTATGAGTCAGAATCAACTCCATGGCAATGAGTTTGGGTTTGGTTTAGTCTGATGCGACAACCCACTCTCTTAACCTGGCAACTATACTGCCCCGACAGCAAGGCTATCCAAGAGAAAGTTAAACCAAACTAGCTCCAACATGATGGACACAATCAGATGTAGCATTTGACACATCATGGCTAAAGCAGGCAACATTCAAGCAATGTATCTCAAACCTGGCTACATATCAGAATATTTTTAAAGTGTGGAGATTTTTTAAAATACAGACTTCTTGAGTCTTATCCCAAGAAATTCTGTTTCAGTAGTTTGGAAATGGGACCCAAGCCTCTTATTTTTAAAAAAAGCTGTTAGAGATGAATTTGATGCAGAGTCAGGATTGAGAATGTGTGGGAAGATGGATTAACATGGCCGCTTCTTCTGTGCCTAGAATGTGGTAAGTCAGACTTCTCTCCAAAGCAATTGGTGTTGAGGGGGCAGGAGTGGGGGAAAAGTAAAGGAGTAAGGGGGGAAAGAAGGAAGAGAGGGAAGGAGGGAAAAAGGGAAGGAGAGAGGATGTTGGTTACTGTTGTTGGTTGCTATTGGGTTGATTCCGACTCATGGTAACCCCGTATGTGCACAGTAGAACTGCTCCATAGGGTTTTCAAGGCTGCGACCTTTTAGAAATAGATTGCCAGGGCTTTCTTCTGAGGTGCCTCTGGGTGGGTTTGAATTGTCAAATTTTTGGATAGTAGTCGAGTGCTTAACAATTTGCGCCACCCAGGGACTCCCTATGGTTGATTATATAGAGATATACAATTCTCCTTCACTCTGGCAACACACATCTTTGTGTCTAGGTGGTTTCCTTGCTTGCGTTGTAGACAGGGATCATACATCTCCTGGGTCACTGTTGCTTGAGGGATGTTTATGGCATTGGGTAGGAAATATCTTGATACCATCTAATGGAGGAATCCATTTTCACCTTGTCTCCACCAGGGAAACAAACTTTCAGCCAAAACAAGGTAAATAGAACTATCCACATTACCCCAAGACAAGAGAGAGAGGGCTACACCACACACAGCTGGCAGAGAGAACATGGAAGTAGGACAGTGCTCAGATGAGAAAAGAGGGACTGCACAGAATCCATAGTTGCCCTGGGTACACAGGGAGAGTAGAACATCAGCATTTTCCAGAGCATTCTGCACTCAAGTGGATTTACAGAAACAGTTGACAAAGTCTGGGCCTGAAGTGCACGTTGTTATTGTTAGTTTCCATAGAGTTGGCTCCCACTCATGGTGTCCTTATGTACAACAGAAGGGAATATCTCCTGATCTGGTGCCATCTTCATAATCACTGGTATGTTTGACCCCATTTTGTAGCTACTGTGTCATCCTTCTCATTGAGGGTTTCTCTCAGATTTGCTGACCCTCTACTTTACTAAATATGATGTCTTTTTCTAGAGATTGTTTTTTCCTGATGATGTGTCCAAAGTGAGTGAGCCGAAGTCTCGCCATCCTCACTTCCAAGGAGGATTCAGGTATATTTCTTCTTCTAAGACTGACTTGTTCCTTCTTCAGGCAGTCCACAGTATATTCAATATTCTTTGCCAACACCAGAATTCAAATCATCAAGTCTTCCTGTTTTCCCTTTTCATTGTCCAGCTTTTGCTTGCATATGAGGTGATTGAAAGACCATGGCTTGGGTTAGGCATACCTTAGTTATCAAAGTGACATCTTTGCTTTTTTAAAACTGAAAAGAGTTCACTTTAGGTACCAACATATGTGGAGTCTGAGAACAGCCTGAAAATTGCAACATAGGCCCAGCCCAGATAGCCTGGGACGTTGAAGATCACAGACTGACAAGGAAAAGGGAAACACAGGAGAACAGAAATCCTAGCAGAAAGTATTCCTTGAGCCACTCATGCAGAAGAAGGAAAACTGGAAAATAGAATCAAAATTCTACTTTATGATAGCCTATAGCATGTTGTCCATATTAATACTGAAGTTGATAACCAATTTAGTTTCAGGGTTTGGTTTCAATCAACGTCAACAAATTATTTTATTATCCTTATAAAGCCCTTAGTTAAAGAGACCCTCAAGATTATCATACAGAGGTACTTGGACTAAATAAACCCAAGCTAAACATTACAGTTAGGGTGCTGATGCCCAACTAGAGTAAACAGAAATGCCAAGAAAACATTGTGTTAAGCTTGGTTTTGTTCTCGGTAAAAAAACACACTACACAGCCATCTCTTAAAGGCTAACAGGTTAGCAAACAATGTGGAAAAATCACTCTTTCAGTGGATAGGGTATTTTGAATTGAAAAAGATGGTATAATATATTAGACTACAACATGCATAGTAAGAATCTGAGACTTGAATGGAATGAAATCAATAGCTGAAACTAAGGAGCCATTTAGGTTAAAAACGAACAAATGGTCTTTTATAAACAAAGCTTTAATTAATGTTTATTTTTAAATAACGTATTACAAACTTTACATTCATTGCTACTTACATCCCGGAATTCTTCAGGGATGCACCACCTCCAGGGGAGTAACCACAGCAGTGAATAATTCATGCAGAGTATAGAGCCATAGATAAAAAGAGAAGAGCAGTTGATTGGTTTTTTTCCAAGAAATTGTTAATGTTACATTACATTTTATTGAACCAGCCTCAAAAAATACCAGAGCCTGAACATTATTATTGCAGTTATTACCTTTCCTTTCCAAGTGCTATATCTTGTTCTCTCTTGAGTTGATACATTCTGATTACTTTTGCTTACTTTAGAGATTTGCTTTTTCTAGTAAAAATGCTTGACTAGACCCTCTCATATTTGAATTTCTTCAAGTTATAACCACTTACTATCAAATTTAAATAATCTCCCCTATCTTTTTGGAATCAGCTTGTTCATTTCCACCCTATACCTGCTAGTTAATATATGAAACTGTTCTTTAGTGCTTTTTTCCCTAACTACAAAGGACAGATGTGTCTTTCATTACTCATAGTCATAGCTACAAGCCCCAAATTGCCCAAGGAACCAGGACAGCTGCCACAACTGTGCAAATATGACTATGGCAGAATTGAGTGTGACTGAAAGAGTCCATGGGTCCAATTCACCTTGGATTAAGATAGTGAACTGATTTCTAGGACCTTGAAAACAGCTGCAACGGAGCAGACAGGCCGTTTAGAGAGAGTCACAGATGTGGGGCCTGGTTTGGGCTATTTGCCTCTTTTCATTTCAGGAAAGATTCAGCAGCTGATACCACCCTGTGTTTCCTATCAGGTTTATTACTGCTTGTTGAAACTGTATTATTCACCCTAGTGTATGAATCTAACGATGCATCAAGTTTTTCTGTTTGTTTGCTTTGCTTTTCTGTTCAGAGAAAGGAAGATCCGAGCTCTTCATGCTCAGCTTTAAACTGTTAGGCTTTTCTTCCCTGTCTTTGATAAAAAGTAGAAATCTGCATGGAAGAAATATGCAAATTGGATTCAAATTTATCTCTGTGAGTCATAGAAACTGCCTGGGTTCCATAGGGACAACTTGGGGTGGTGCTTTGGGTGCAGAAAAACATGTCAGTTCCAGGTTCTCCAGTTCGCACTCCTTTCTCTCCCCAACCCCTCTTCCTCAACTGCCAATCAATCAATCAATCACAGATAACCTGAGTTGCTCATGTCAAGAGAAGTTGAGAGAAAATATCAGTGAAATATAATGTGTGACCAATATTTCTTAATTCTAAGGTTGTATATTGATTAACAGCCAGTCTCATCCCAGGAATGTCCCTGATGCAGTGCTTGAGCACCCAATTCCCATGTTAGCAGGATATCAGCTTATCTCTTATGTCCCCTCCCCCCTTCCAAAAGCCTATAAATTCTTGGATGCTAAATAATCTAAGGAGGGAGTCCAACTTGTTCCTTCTTCCTCACTACTTTGCTACTTTGGAGCCAAATGCACTTCCTTAAGGCTAGAAGAAAGGCCTGGTGATCTACTTCTGAAAAATCAGTTATTGAAAACCCTGTAGAGCATAGCTCTACTCTGACACACATGAGGTCACCCTGAGTCCAGTATAATAGATGACAACAGGCCCACACCAAGGCACATTGTATCACGAGGACAAAGAGAAAATCCTACTAGCTTCTAAAAGCAAGCAAAGCAAAACAGGTTCTATACAAAAGATCAGGAGCCAGAATGGTTTCAGACTTTTTCACATAAATACTTGAAACCAGAAAGAAATGAAATCTTGCCCTCTAAACTCCGAAGGAAAATCATTTTCAGGCTAGAGTTCTATAATCAGACAAACTAGCAACAAAATGTGAAAGTATAATAAAAATATTTCAGACATGCAAGATCTCAAAACACTGCCTTCCATGTACTCTTTAATACAATAACATGCCCATCAAAATGAGAGAGTAAACTAAAAAAGGGCTAACCTAAGACAGTGACAGAGGGACTCCCTAGGATGATGGTGAAGGGAAATCCTAGGATAGCAGATGTGCACCCAACAGAGGACAATGGACAACCAGTTCAGACTAGACGAGGTAAGATGTCTTCAAGAGAGACTTACTTTTTTTTTTTTTTAATTGTTGTAGTTAAATGAAGTTTACATTTCAAGTTAGTCTCCCATACAAAATTTTTATACATACATTGTTATGTGACCCCAATTGCTCACCCCATTCTGTGACAGCACATTCCTCCTTTCCGCCCCTGATTCCCCATGACCATTCAACCAGCTCCTAGCCCTCTCTGCCCTCCCGTCTCACCTCTGGACAGAAGCTGCCCCTTTGGTCTCTTGTATCTACTTGACCCAGAGGCACACTCTTCACGAGTATCACTCTATGTCCCGCAGTCCAGTCCAATCCTTGTCTGAAGAGTTGGCCTCGGAAATTGTTTTAGTTCTGGGCTGACAGAGAGAAGAGAGACTATTTCTTAATAGCCTTCCAGAATATTAAGAAAACAGAACATTTGATTCATCTAACCATCCTGGGAGGAGAGAGACAATTGGCAAAAAGATTGGGTTGCATCATTGGTAAAAATATAGAAAAAGCAATCAACTCAACAAATTTAAACAAGAAAACTGATGAATCTAAGGAAGACAAAATATTGTGTAAGAAAGGAAAAGTAGTGATGGTTTACTAATGGCTCAGCTGTGAATAACACTTGTACAGCTATAGTGAATAGAAACACTGAATGGTGAACTCATCTAAACTCCATACAACAGGACTGAGTGAATGAGGCATGGAAACCATGAGAGTGATGGGTGAGGGAGGAAAGAGAGTTGAAACCTCCCACCAAGGGAGTCGCTGCCTCTGACAAAAACCACCAAAAGGAGGCTGCTGCCACGGGTACCAGTTCCAACCTACAGCCTCTGCCATCCTCAGAGGTTTGCCAAAGCAGGAGCTACGGCCGCACTTTGGACTCTAGAGCCCACATCTGCACCAGCAAAATGGAAACTTCAGGACCTGCCTCTTCCCCAAGTAATTCAGTTCTGGACCCAGATTCCAAATATGACACAGGTGCTGCTGACAGGTCGAATCAAAATCACACATCTGCAATCTAACAACTAGAAAATGACCTTAAAAATAGTCTTTATTGAAAATGCAGTGTTTATAATGTGGGAAACTGTTAAAATCATGGGAGGAGTGTAGTTAAAAATTGGAGGCAGCCTGAATGACAAACGTCCGCTGCACGCGGACTCAAAACTGTTGCGTCTTACCGACTCTTTCTGAGGAAGCTACTAGATAATACTAGTTTCTTCACCAAAACAAGGGAAAGAATCAGAAAGAGGAAGATACAAAATTAGGAAATTGGAGATACAACACAGGGAGGCAGGCAAAGGAAATTCCCAAGATGGTGGTGAAGGGAAAGTTTAAACAGCAGTGCAGTGTAGAGCAGGGAGATAGAGTGCCAGAAGGTATGGGGGCTGGGGGGAGGGAAGGGAGGAACCAGAGAGATTACCTGATGCTTTCAACTCTACTGAAAGTATTGTCAGAGAATTACTGGTAGGCACACAGAGCACTGAATAACTGACGGAGGAACAAATATTAACCCTAAGAAAAGAAAAATTTATCCAAGAAAGGAAATATAATCTTGCTATGTGACATGTCTCAGATGGGAATAGTATGTACACAGGCATGATAGTGTAAACACTGAATATTGATAACCAAAACAGTGGTGTAACTATATTGGGAGGACAGAGTAAGAAGGGGAAGAGAACATGTGGGAAGGGGAAAATGCAATGGGGTACACGTGCTAAATCTTTATCTTCTACTTTAAGAAGGCAAAGATAACATCTAATGTTTAAAAATAAGAAATAGCAGCATAAGCATTTTATTTAGAAATGTAGAAGTAAATGTCAGAAGAAAAAGTGAAAAATGGTTGAAAACTGGTGCCTCAGGGAGCAGAATTTTGGAGTGGGGGAGGGGTGGGAATTGCTGTCTTCATTATAAGCCTGACAGCATTATTTGACTTTTAAAATTATATACATGTCTATAGTGTACAATATATATGTGAGTGTGTATTATATATATCACATTACCTTAAAAATTAAATGTAGAAAAAGCATCCCTTGGTACACATTTGTATCCTCTCTCCTTTCTATGGCACACCTGCTCATTCTATAAACCATTCTCTCACCCTGTCAAGATAATAAACTACATTGGCCATTGGCTCCTTCCTGAAAATCAACTCTAGAGAAAGTATAGAAGCCAGAGGGGAACTTGGATTTGAGGGATTCATAACAATAAATAAATAAATACACTCTGAGAAGTCCCTGAGGTGTCTGAAGACCCAGGAATTGTTATGTATGTGTGTGGGGGTGGAGGGAGTAGCAGGGAGTGAGAGGGAAAGGTGAGAATGGCTCCAGCTTGGAGGAAGGCATCGAGAGATGACAATGAGAAGATAGGACAAAGGAAATTATTTTTGTTCTGTTCTTTCTTCTCCCCCATGTGATCCTAGGACAGTTGTAGCCTGCCCAATCACCACAGAAATTGACAATGGAAACCTAGGCTGAAGGTGTTGGGAGGGTGCCACCAGGGTAGTGCAAAAGCCCTACAAGAATAAGAAGGGATGAAAACATTGGATGTGGACTGACCAGCTACTCTTGGCATTCACTGCTGTGTCCCTCTGTTATGGACTGAATTGTGTCTCCCAAAAAGGTGCGTTGAAGTCCTAACCCCTAGTACCTGTGAACTTGACCTTGTTCGCAAATAGGGGCTTCAAAGATGTTATCCATTAACATGAGGTCATACTGGAGTAGAGTAAATTCTAGTTCAATCTGACTGGTGTCGTTATAAAAAAGGAGAAGAGACAGAGAGGAAACACAGCCATGTGAGGACGGAGGCAGGGATTGGAGTGATGCATCTACAAGCCAAAGAACGCTAGGACTGTCAGAAACTAGGAGAAGCTAGGAAGGATCTTCCCCCAGAGCCTTCAGAGTGGCCCTGCTGACACCTGATTTTGGACTTCTAGCCTCTAGAACTGTGAGACAATACGTGTCTGTTGTTTTGTCTACTTGGCTTTGTTACAGCAGCCCTAGGAAAATAATACACTCTCCCAGTCCAAACCCCTTACATTCTAGGAAGATGGCTTCCCCTTCATGCCGCTGCTTCTAGAAAGTTTAAGTGTGAAACACTGACTAGAGAAGTTACTTGTGGAAGGTGAGAAAATTGAAATGATCACATCAGTTCTGTGCCTCCTAAGGCTCTCCTCCCTGGGCTCTTACCTTTGGCTCTAATTCACCCAGAGGTACATAAACTGGGGGCTGGTCTTCAGCCCTTTCCCAACACATGACCATATGTAGTTATTGATATCCCAAGGAGAAGAGGAATTCTTGGGACAAAACAACCAGAAAACCATATAAGGAAAACAACTACTATGTAGGAAAGACAGCAAACTCAACTACATAAGCCACTGAAATTAGAATTATGGGAGAGATATTCCAACAAATTAAAATAATAATGAATATGATTAAGGCTGATATCAATAACATGAAGAATAAGAAAACATAAAAGAGGACAAGATGGAATATTAGTATAATTATACTAATTATATTATTATACTAATATTCATATGATAGTATAGTATGTTATAGTATATTATTATAATAACATATTATACTATAATATTATAGTATATTATTATTATAATAGTTGAAGTAAATAAAACAATAGATAAGATATTTATCAAGATGGATTAAGGTCAAGAACAAATCAGTGAGTTAGAATATCAGACTGAGAAACTCTCCTAGAAGTAAGCAGGAAAGGGTAGAGATAGAAAATATAAAAGAAAGCTAAGAGACATGGAGAACAGAAGGAAAAGTGTTAATACTTATGAGCAGTGGGTTTGTAATGTATCAACTTGGCTAGACTGAGTTATATTTCCCAAAATTCCCTTTCCTATATATTTCCAGTTAGGGTGGGCTACAAGAGAGGTTCTTATGGGGGATTTGGAGGAGATTGTCATTTATCTGCTAGTTTACTTCATTGGCAGGAAGCAGGATTGGGGCCTCCAATTGCTCCAGCTTCCATATAACATACTAAATATCAGTTGCCATCAAGTCAATTCTGACTCATGGTGGCCACCTAAGTGTCAGAGTAGAACTGTGCACCATAGGGTTTTCAATGGCTGATTTTTCAGAGGTAGATCACCAGGCCTTTCTTCTCAGGTGTAGACTCAAACTGCTAACCTTTCAGTTAGTAGCCAAGCATTGTAACCATTTGCACCACCCTTGGACCCCCTTAAACTTCTCTGACTCCTGTGCCAGTTTGTTTAGCTCTGCGACAAAGGGCTCCAGTTTTTGCAGAAAACCACTATGATCAAGGTTAGCAGCAACAAGAATTGACACACATTTCAGTCTGTCTTCATAGACTCCAGCTTGTTCTTGCTCTCCCCCATTTTACATTCATTTTCCCTTCTCAACTCCTTGTCCTGTGAATTTCCAGCTCTTGCATCAAAAGTGAAGACAATAGCATTGAAGAGACTGCTTAATCAGCTCTCATAATTTCATATTTGATAAGGTCAAATATGTATGTATACCCTAGTGCATTTGATTCTCTGATTAAACACTATTGCACTCAGATAGAGAAAGAGAGAAAAATAAAAACAGAAAAGAGAAAATATTTGCAAAAACAATGAAGACGACTTTCCCAGAATTATGAGAGTTGAAAGAAATCAAATTGGAAGCATTCATAGCAGGAGTAAGAAAAAAGATAAGAAAAACTCTAAACTTAGAAATAGCAAAATAAGTTTAAGAAATATCAAAGAAAAGAAATTTTAAAACTTCTAGAAATAATGAAAAGATCAAAAACTAGAAAAAAAATCAGATTGAAGAGTAGACACAAGATGAAAAATAGGAAAAATAATTTTTATATATTAAATAAAAATAAATTTACATATAGAACTTTAT
>NW_004444057.1:6049816-6089359 GCF_000243295.1 Trichechus manatus latirostris | reverse complement strand
ATATTAAATAAAAATAAATTTACATATAGAACTTTATATCCAGCCAAATTTTGAAAATACATATTTCACACAAGCCTAAGAATGAAGCTTTGCCACATAAAGACATATACTGAAAACATATGTTAGAAGCAGTACTCAATATTCAAGAAATCAAAAAAAGGGTGATAAAATTCTTTGGTAAATTTTGATTTGTTTTTTTTTTTTAAGGACCAAAGTAAGAGAAACAACAAATTTACAAATGTATCCAAAACAACCTAGAACTGAAATTTGAGAGAATATCAATATGATAGAAGTGGAGAAGGGGAACAAAGGGATATGAGAGTTTGCTGAATTATTTGTCCAGTTAGGAGGAACATGCAGAACATGATAAGTGTAAGAAATTAATGGTAATAAATAAACATAAGAGTGAGCCACCACTTGTCTGTCAGTTTGTAGAACCGTGGTACCTTGCATGTAGCTATGATGCTGGAAGCTATACCATCAGTATTCCAAATACCAGCAGGGTCACCCATGGTGGACAAGTTTCAGTGGAGCTTCCAGACTAAGACAGACTAGGAAGAAGAACCTGGTGATCTATTTCCAAAAAAATTGGCCAGTGAAAAACTTATGAATAGCAGCAGAGCGTTGTCTGATATAGTGCTGGAAGATGAGACCCACAGGTTGGAAGACACTGAAAATACAACTAGGGAAAAGCTGCCTCCTCAAAGTAGAGTTGACCTTAATGACATGGATGGAGTCAAGCTTTTGGGACCTTCATTTGCTGATGTGGCACAACTCAAAATGAGAAGAAACAGCTGCAAACATCCATTAATAATCAGAATGTGGAATGTAAAAATATGAATCTAGGAAAATTGGAAGTTGCCAAAAATGAAATGGAATGCTTGAAGACCCATATCCTAGGCATTAGTGAGCTGAAATGGACTGGTATTGGCCATTTTGAATCAGACCATCACATGGTCTACTATGCCGGGAATGACAAATTGTAGAGGAATGATGTCCCATTCATCGTCAAAAAGAACATTTCAAGATCTATCCTGAAGTACAATGCTGTCAGTGATAGGATAATATCCATACTCCTACAAGGAAGACCAGATAATATGACTATTATTCAAATTTATGCACCAAGCACTGATGCCATAGATGAAGAAATTGAAGCTATTTCTTCAATCACTGTCAAGATGAATTAATAATTACTGATGACTGGAATGTGAAAGTTGGAAACAAAGAAGGAGGATCAGTAGTTGGAAAATATGGCCTTGGTGATAGAAACAATGCCAGAGATCACATGAAAGAATTTTGCAAGACCAATGACCTATTCATTACAAACACCTTTATTCAACAACATAAACGGCGACTATACACCTGGACCTCACCGGATGGAATACACAGGAATCAAATCAGCTACATTAGTGGAAAGAGATGATGGAGAAGCTCAGCATCATCTGTCAGAATAAGGCCAGAGGCTAACTTCAGAACAGACCATCAATTGCTCATATACAAGTTCAAGTTGAAACTGAAGAAAATTAAAACATGCCCATGAGAACCAAAGTATGACCTTGAGTATATCCCACCTGAATTTAGAGACCATTTCAAGGATAGATTTGATGCATTGAACGCCAATGACCAGATGAGTTGCAGGATAACATCAAGGACATCATATATGAAGAAGCAAAAGGTCATTAAAAAGATAAGAAAGAAAGAAAAGACCAAAATGGATGTCAGAAGAGACTCTGAAAGTTGCTCCTGAATGTAGAATAGCTAAAGAAAAAGGAAGAAATGATGAAGTAAAAGAGCTGAACAGAAGATTTCAAAGGGCAGCTTGAGAAAAAAAGGAAAGTATTATAATGAAATGTGCAAAGAACTGGAGTTAGAAAATCAAAAGGGAAGAACACACTTGGCATTTCTCAAGCTGAAAGAACTGAAGAAAAAACTCAGGCCTCGAGTAACAATATTGAAGGAGTCTAGGAGCAAAATACTGAACAATGCAGGAAGCATCAAAAGAAGATGGAAGGAATACACAGAGTCACTGTACCGAAAAAAACTTGGTTGACATTCATCCATTTCATGAAGTAGCATATGATCAAGAACCAATGGCACTGAAAGAAGAAATCCAAGTGGCACTGAAGGCATTGGCAAAAAACAAGGCTCCAAGAATTGAGGGAATACCAATAGAGATGTTCCAACAAACGTATGCAACCTGGAAGGACTCACTCAACTATGCCAAGAAATTTGGAAGACAGATCCCTGGCCAACTGACTGGAAGAGATTGATATTTGTGCCCATTCCAAAGAAAGGTGATCCAACAGAATGCAGAAACTATTGATCAATATCACTAATATCACATGCAAGTAAAATTTTGCTGAAGATAATTCAAAAACAATTTCAGCAGGACATGGACAGGAAACTGCCAGAAATTCAAGCCAGATTCAGAAGAGGATGTGGAACCAAGGATATCATTGCTGATGTCAGATGGATCCTGGCTGAAACACAGAGAATACCAGAAAGATGTTTACCTGTGTTTTATTGACTACTCAAAGGCATTCAACTGTGTGTATCATAACAAATTATGGCTAACATCGCAAAGAATGAGAATTGCAGAACACTTAATTGTGCTCATGAGGAACATGTACATACACCAAGAGGCAGTTGTTCAAACAGAACAAGGGGATACTGTGTGCTTTAAATCAGGAAAAGTGTGCATCAGGGTTGTATCCTTTCACCATACTTATTCAATCTGTATGCTGAGTGAACAATTGGAAAAGCCAGGCTATATGAAGAAGAATGGGGCATCAGGATTGAAGGAAGACTCCTTAACAACCTGCATGCCATACACAGATGACACAACCTTGCTTGCGGAAAGCAGAGAGAACTTGAAGTACTTACTGATAAAGATCAAAGACTACGCCTTTCAGTGTGAGTTACACTTCAACATAAAGAAAACAAAAATCCTCAAAACGGCACCAATAAGCAACATCGTGATAAACGGAGAAAATATTGAAGTTACCAGGATTTCATTTTACTTGGATCCACAATCAATGCCCATGGAAGCAGCAGTCAAGAAATCAAATGATGTATTGCATTCAGCAAGTCTGAGGCAAAAGACTTCATTAGAGTGTTAAAAAGCAGAGATGTGACTTTGAGGACTAATTTGAGCCTGACCCAGGCCATGGTATTTTCCATTGCCTCATACACATGCAAAAGCTGGACAATGAATAAGGCAGACCAAAGAATTGATGCCTTTGAATTATGGTATTGGTGAAGAATATTGCATATACCATGGACTGCCAAAAGAACAAACAAATCTGTCTTGGAAGAAGTACAGCCAGAATGCTCTTTAGAAGTGAGACTTTGTTTCACGTACTTTAGACATGTTATCGGGACAAATCAATCCCTGGTTAAGGACATCATGCTTGGTAAAGTAGAGGGTCAGCGAAAAAGAGGAAGACTCTCAACCAGATGGATTGACACAGTGGCTGCAACAATGGGTTCAAACATAGTAACGATTGTGAGGATGGCGCAGGACAGGGCAGTGTTTCGTTCTGTTGTACATAGAGTCTCTATGACTTGGAACCGACTTGAGGCATCTAACAACAACAACATTAATTATATTTTTAGATCTTTGATATGTATGCTCTAATGGTATGCTTTGTACATATACACATACTTTTACCTATGTAATAACTCTTGCAACAAAAGAAAGATACATTTTTAGAAGCACACACATATTTATACGAATAGATTAGGCCTAGAGGAAGTCTCAGTAAACTCCCTACAAATGACAGTATGCAAATCGTATCTTCCAAACATAATGAAATAATGTTCAAAATTAATAGCAGAAAAGCTTATATAAATGTCCTATATTCTGAATACTAAATAACTCATGGGTTAAAAATGAAATTCTAATCAAAACGAAGAAATATTTAAAGTTGAGTAACCATGAAAACACAAAATTTGTGGGATAAAACTAAAGCAGTTTTTAGAGGAATATATATATTTAAATGTGTTTATCAGGAAACTATTCGAGGAGTTAGAAAAAAGAATAGCAAAGCAAACCCAAACAAGACAAAAGATATAATTAAAGGAAGGAAATAACATAATGCTTTTTTAAGTAGAGGAGATTAAAAACACTAAAAGCCCTATTTTTGAGATTACTAAGATAAACCTCTGATAAGACTCATCAAGGAAAAAAAGAAAGTTGTCACTGAACAAATAATTAAGATGGGGGAAATAACGACAGATTAAAAAAACAAACATAGATCAAATGAATAAATTCCTGGAAAACATATAAAATGCCAAACTGGCATAACATGAAAAAGGAAACTTAAAATAGACCCACAAAGATTAAAGAAATTTAACTGGTAGTTAAAGCCTCTGTCCCAAAAATCTTCAGGTCTGGATGTTTATAAAATGGGATCTACCAAACTTTCAAAAACACGGTTAATTCCTATCTTATATAAGTTGTTCCAGAAAATGCAAAAAGAGAGATAATTCTCAGTCATTTTATGCAGTTGGTGTAATCATATTTCCCTTATTGCTTCTGGATTTTAAGCCATAGGTAGGAAAGTTTCCCCTTCTCACAGACTATAGAGGGATTCATCCATGTCTTCTCCTACTACTTACATAATTTCATCTTGTTTTTACATTTATGTCTCTGCTCCATTTGGAATGTATTTCAGTATAAGCTGTAAATAATAATAAGTCTAATTTTCCTTTTTCCCATGTGACTACACAGAGAGGGTGTTGGAGCTGCTTCATACCAGCTCACAAGAGATGACTGTTAAATTTTCAGGCATTCTGTGAGCTGATCATTAAACACTGCCATTAACAAAAAATAAATTATATAAGCTTACACTGAAGTAAATCACCTTAAAAACAAAGCGAATACACATTCGAAACTCATGACTTCCTAATTATTTTACTACACTTTACTATTATCAAGACTTGTGAGTTTATTTATATCAATTGTGTCTGTATAGTGGAAATACCATACAATAGTGTGTGCTGCTGCGCATCTCTTCCCAACTCTTCGTTCAAGGACAACATACTCTCAACTTGAAACTGGCTACAGTGGGATCATTTATACCATGAAAATTGGTGATGCTTAATCAAGATTTGATTTATTTTCTTGGTTATATAGAATAAGGGTCAGCAAAGTATAGCCCACAGGCCAAATCTGGCCCACCACCTGGTTTTGTAAATAAATTTTTATTGGAACACAGCAACACACATCTACTTGTTTACACATTTTCTATGGCTACTTTTGTGCCACAGTGGCAGACTTGAATGGGTGCAAGACATACCGTATAACCCAAAAAGCCTAAAATACTTACAATCTAGCCCTTTACAGAATGTTTTTGGACCCCTGGTCTAACTGAAGAAAACCAGTCTCCTTTGAGTTGATTCAGGCTCATGGAGACCCCACCTGTGTCAGAGTAAAACTATGCTCCATGGGGTTTTTGATGGCTGATTATTTAGAAGTAGATCACCAGGTCCTTCTTCCAAGATACCTTTGGGCGGACTTAAACCACTAACCTTTCAGTTAGCAGCAGAGTGCTTTAACAATTTGACTTAAGAAGGTGATGGAGAAAATGTTAACCAAAGTGCATAGTATCTATGGCTGCCACATTGTGAATAACACAAAAAATTGAGAAACATTCTTCCAATATGTAAAAACTATGATCTGATTCAACAAAGTAGTTACTCATGTTATTGATAAACAACTCAAATGTTTCCATATATGTCATTGTCTTTGTCATTGCATTTCCATCTTTTTCATTACTATAAATTAAAATGTCAACTTACATTCACGAGAGAACTACACGAAAAAAACCCAACTTACTGGCCTGACAGAAACTGGAAAAACCCCGCAGGTATGGCCCCCGGACACCCTTTTAGCTCAGTAATGAAGTCACTCCTGAGGTTCACCCTTCAGCCAAAGATTAGACAAGCCCATAAAGCAAAACGAGACTAAAGGGCCACACCAGCTCCGGGACAAGGACTAGAAGGCAGGAGGGGACAGGAAAGCTGGTAATAGGGAACCCAAGGTCAAGAAGGGAGAGTGTTGACATGTCATGAGGTTGGTAACCAATGTCACAAAACAATATGTGTGCTATTTGTTTAACGAGAAGCTGGTTTGTTATGTAAACCTTCATCTAAAGTACAATAATAAAAAAAATAATAATAAAGAAAAAAATAAAGATATGTCAGGGCAATAGTTGCAGGGGTTCATGTAAACTTCATGGCTCTAGGAAGTGTGGAGTCCGTGAGAATTTTAAATTCTGTTCTGCATTTTCCCTCTTTTGATCAAGATTCTTCTATAGAATCTTTTGGTCAAAATGTTTAGTAATGGTAGCCAGGCACCACCCAGTTCCTCTGGTCTCATGGCAAAGGAGGCAGTTGTTCAAGGAGGCAATTACCAACACATTCCATAACCTCCTATTCCTGATGCTCCTTCTTCCTCTGCTGCTCCAGGCAAATAGAAACCAACTGTTGTGCCTTGAATAGCCACTTGCAAGCTTTTAATACCCCAGGCACTGCACATCAAACTAAGAAGTAGAACAGAAGCAGTAAACATGTTATTAGGCCAATTAACTGGGATGTCCCATGAAACCATGACTCTAAACTTCACAACCAAAAAACCAAATTCCATGAGGTTTTTGGTCATACATAAGCAGCCTCAACAGCTACTCTTTTCATTTTATTTATTTATTTATTTTTGGAAGTCACTGTTATAAATATATCTATCATAAAATTTTTGCCAATTAAGCTTTTTACAGGTATACAACTTATTGGTAGCAATCACAATAATCTGCTGTTCAGCCCTACCCTTAATCAATGCGATTTTTCCATCACTGTTAACCCTCCACCTCTCTTTTCCCCTCCTCCTCTCCCCTGGTAACCACTGATAAACTTTGTTCTCTATACATTTGCCTTTTCTTGTCTTTTTATATAAGTGAGATCATACAATATTTGTCCTTTGTGATTGACTTATTTCACTCAGCATAATGTCTTCCAGCTGCATCTATATCGTAGCATGTATCAAAACTTCATTTCTCCTACTGGCTGAGTAGTATTCCATTGTATGTATGTACCACATTTTGTTTATCCATTCTTCTGTTGATGGGCATTTAGATTGTTTCCACCTTTTGGTTATTTTGAACAGTGCTGCAATAACCATTGCTGTACAAGTCTCTATTTGAGTCTCTGCCTTCAAGTCGTTTGGGTATTGTTTTAGTTATCTAGTGCTGCTATACCAGAACTACCACAAGTGGATGGCGTTATCAAACAGAACTTTATTCTTTCACAATTTAAGAGGCTAGAAGTCTGAATTCAGGATACCAGCTCCCAGAAAAGGCTTTTTGTCTCTGTCATTTCTTGTGGAAAGTCCTTGTCATCAATCTTCCCCTGATCTAGGATCTTCTTAGCATAGGGACACCAGGTCCAAAGGATGCAATCTGCTCCCAGCTCTGCTTTCTTGCTGGTAGGCGGTCCCTCTTTTCTCTATTTGATTCTCTTTTTTATGTCTCAAAAGAGATTGACTCAAGATACGAACTAATCCTGTAGATTTAGTTCTGCCTCATTTACAAAACTGCCTCTAACCCTGCCTCATTAAAATTAGAGAGGTTAGGATTTACAACAATAAGGTAATCACATCAGATGATAAAATTGTGGACAATTACAAAGTATAGGGAATCATGGCCTAGCCAAGTTGACCCACATTTTTGAGGGATGTAATTCAATCCATTACAGGTATATACCTTGAAGTGGAATTGCTGGATCCTATGGTATTTCTATTTTTAGTATTTTTGAGGAATCATTATACTGTTATCCACATTGTTGTTGTTGTTATGTGCCGTCCGGTTGGTTTCGACTCATAGTGACCCCGTGTACAACGGAATGAAATGCTGCCTGGTCCTTCACCATCCCCACAATCATTATGCTTGAGCCCATTGTTGCAGCCACAGTGGCAATCCATCTCACTGACGGTCTTCCTCTTTTTTGCTGACCCTCTACTTTGCCAAGCATAATATCCTTCTCCAGGGACTGGTCCATCCTGATAACATGTCCAAAGTACCTGAAATGAAGTATTGCCATCTTTGCTTCTAATGAGCATTCTTGCTGTACTTCATCTAAGACAGATTTGTTCATTCTTGGGCTGTCCATGGTATATTCAATATTCCTCACCAACACCATAATTTAAAGACGACAATTCTTCTTCCATCTTCCTTATTCATTGTCCAGCTTTCACATGGATATGAGGTGAATGAAAACAGCATAGCCGGGTCAGGAGCACCTAAGTCCTTAAAGTGACATCTCTGCTTTTTAACACTTCAAAGAGTTCTTTTGCAGCAGATTTTCCCAATGCAACATATCATTTGATTTCTTGACTGCTGCTTCCATGGGTGCTAATTGTGGATCCAAGTAAAATGAAATCCTTGATGACTTCAATCTTTTCTCCATTTATCATGATGTTGCTTATTGGTCCAGTTGTAAGGATTTTTGTTTTCTTCATGTTGAGGTGTAATCCATACTGAAGGCTGTGGTCTTTGGTCCTCATCAGTAAGCCCTCTTCACTTTCAGCAAGAAAAGTTGTGTCATCTGCATAATGCAGGTTATTAACGAGTCTTCCTCCAATCCTGATGCTGCATTCTTCTTCGTATAATCCAGCTTCTCAAATTATTTGCTCAGTATTCAGATTGAATAAATACAGTGAAAGGATACAACCCTGATGCACACCTTTCTGACTTTAAACCACGCAGCATCCCCTTATTCTGTTCGAATGACTGCCTCTTGGTGTACGTACAGGTTCCTCCTGAGCACAATTAAGTGTTCTGCAATTCCCATTCTCCCCAATGTTATCCATAATTTGTTATGATCCACACAGTCAAATGCCTTTTCATAGGCAAAAAACAAAACAAAACATGTAAATATCTTTCTGGTATTCTCTACTTTCAGCCATGATCCATCTGACATCAGGAATGATACCCCTTGTTCCATGTCCTCTTCTGAATCCAGCTTGAATTTCTGGCAGCTCCCTGCCAATGTACTGCAGCAATGGCTTTTGAATCATCTTTAGTAAATTTTTAATTTTGTGTGATATTAATGATATTATTCAATCATTTCTGTGTTCTGTTGGATCATCTTTCTTTGGAATGGGTACAAATATGGATCTCTTCCAGTCAGTTGGCTAGGTAGCTGTCTTCAAAATTTCTTGGCATAGACGAGGGACTGCTTCCAGTGCTGCATATGCTTGTTGAAATCTCTCAACTGGTATTCCACCAATTCCTGGAGCCTTGCTTTTTGCCAATGTCTTCAGTGTAGCTTGAACCTCTTCTTTCAGTACCATCAGTTTTGATCATATGCTACCCCCTGAAATGGCTGAATGTCAAGCAATTCTTTTTGTTGCAGTGATTCTGTGTATTCCTTCAATCTTCTTCTGATGCTTTCTGGGTTGTTTAATATCTTCTCTGTAGAATCCTTCCACATTTGTAACATGAGGCTTAAATTTTTTCTTCAATTCTTTCAGCTTGAGAAATGCCAAGCATGTTCTTCTCTTTTGGTTTTCCATCTCCAGATCTTTGCACATTTCATTATAATATTTTACTTTGTCTTCGCGAGCTGCCCGTTTGAAATCTTCTGTTCAGTTCTTTTACTTCATCATTTATTCCTTTCACCTTGGCTACTCTATGTTCAAGAGCAACTTTCAGAGTCTCTTCTGACATCCACTTTGGTCTTTTCTTTCTTTTTTGTCTTTTTAATGACCTCTTGCTTTCTTCTTGATGTCATTCCACAACTTATCTGGTCTTCTGTCATTAGTGTTCAATGCATCAAATCTATTCCTGAAATGATCTCTAAATTCAGGTGGGATATACTCAAGGTGGATTTCATTTTGGTTGGATCCACTATCAACGCCCACAGCAGCAGCAGTCAGGAAAGTAAAAGACGCATTGTATCGGGCAAAGCTGCTAGAAAAGACCTGTTTAAAGTGTTGAAAAAGCAAAGATGTCACCTTGAAGACTAAGATGCGCCTGACCCTAGCCATGATATTTTCAATCGCCTCATATGCATGTGAAAGCTGTACAATGAATAAGGAAGACCGAAGAAGAATTGATGAGTTTGAATTGTAGCGTTGGCGAAGAATATTGAATATACCATTGACTGCCAAAAGAATGAACAAATCTGTCTTGGAAGAAGTACAACCAGAATGCTCCTTAGAAGCAAGGATGGCGAGACTACGTCTTATGTACTTTGGACATGCTGCCAGGAGGGATCAGTCCCTGGAGAAGGACATCATGCTTGGTCAGCGAAGAAGAGGAAGACCCTCAGAGACATGGACTGAATTGACACAGTGGCTGCAACAATGGGCTCAAGTATAATGGCAATTGTGGACATGGCGTAGGACTGGGCAGTGTTTCATTCTGTAGTACACAGGGTCATTATGAGTCGGAACCAACTCTACGGCACCTAACAAAAACAATAACATACTCAAGGCCGTACTTTGGCTCTTGTGGACTTGTTCTAATTTCCTTCAGCTTCAACTTGAACTTGCATATGAACAATTGATGGTCTGTTCCACAGTTGACCCCTGGCCTTGTTCTGACTGATGATATTAAGCTTTTCCATCATCTCTTTCCACAGATGTAGTTGATTTGATTCCTATGTATTCCCTCTGGTGAGGTCCACATGTATAGTCAGTCACCTGTTAACGTTGTTGAAAAAAGGTATTTGCAATGAAGAAGTCGTTGGTCTTACAAAATTCTATCATGCGATCTTCGGCATCGTTTCTATCACCAAGGCCATATTTTCCAACTACTGATCCTTCTTATTTGTTTCCAACTTTCTCATTCCAATCACCAGAAATTATCAATGCATCTTGATTGCACGTTTTATTAATTTCAGACTGCAGAAGATGGAAACAATCTTCAATTTCTTCATCTTTGGCCTTATGGTTGGTATGTAAATTTGAATAATAGTCATATTAACTGATCTTCCTTGTAGGTATATGGATATTATCCTATCACCGACAGCATTGTACTTCAGGATAGATCTTGAAATGTTCTTTTTGACGATGAATGCAACAATATTCCTCTCCAATTTGTCATTCCCTGCATAGTAGACTATAGGATTGTCTGATTCAAAATGGCCAGTATCAGTCCATTTCAGCTCACTAATGCCTAAGATATCAATGTTTATGCATTCCATCTCATTATTGATGATTTCCAATTTTCCTAGATTCATACCTTCCACTTTCCGATTGTTAATTGATGTTTACAGCTGTTTCTTCTCATTTTGAGTCGTACCACATCATCAAATGAAGGTCTCGAAAGCTTGACTCCATCAACGTCATTAAGGTTGACTCTACTTTGAGGAGACAGCTCTTCCTCAGTTGTCTTTTGAGTGCTTTCCAACCCGAGGGCCTTAACTTCCAGCACTATATCAGACAATGTTCCCCTGCTATTCATAAGGTTTTCACTGGCTAATTCTTTTCAGAAGTTGATGGCCAGGTCCTCCTTCCTTAGTCTGGAAGGTCCTTCTGTCTTAGTCTGGAAGGTCAGCTGACATCTGGCTGCCAAGGGTGACGCTGCTGGTAT
Source organism: Trichechus manatus latirostris (assembly GCF_000243295.1). Classification (NCBI taxonomy): domain Eukaryota; kingdom Metazoa; phylum Chordata; class Mammalia; order Sirenia; family Trichechidae; genus Trichechus; species Trichechus manatus. Next base: position 6,077,768 of record NW_004444057.1, on the reverse strand, counting down.
ATGAGCATCAGTGGCATAGTTTCAAGCATCACAGCAACAGGCAAGCCCCCACAATACGACAAACTGACAGACAAGTGGGGGAGCCATTCTAGTGAGAGTGAAATTGTATCTCATTGTGGTTTTGATTTGCATCTCTCTGATGGCTAATGACACTGAGCATCTTTTCATGTGTTTGGTGGCCATCTGAATGTCCTCTTTAGTGAAATGTTCTTTCAAGTCCTTTGCCCATTTTATGATTGGGTTATTTGTCTTTTTGTTGTTAAGTTGTCAAAGTTTTATATATATTTTGGTTATTAGGTTCTTGTTGGATATATGGCTTCTGAAGATATTCTCCCAGTCGGTGGCTTGTCTTTTCACTTTTTTTGTAAAGTCCTTTTATGAACAAAAGTTTTTAATTTTTAGGAGGTCCTATTTATTTTTTCTTTTGCTGTTTGTGCTTTTGTTATTATGTCAGATAATCCATTGTTAAAAGCTAGGCCTAACAGCGTTGCCCCTACTTTTTCTTCTAAGAATTTATGGTTTTTGTTTGTACATTTAGGTCCTTAATCCATTTTGAATTTGTTTTTGTGTATGGTGTGAGGCGTGGATCTTGTTTCATTTTTCTGCATGTGGGAATCCGATTTTCCCAGCACCATTTATTGAAGAGACTCCTCTTTCCCCATCGAATCAACTTAGCACCCTTGTCAAAAATCAGTTGACCATAGATGTGTGGGTTTATTTCTGGACTCTTAATTCTATTTCCCTGGTCTACATATTTATTGTTATGCCAGTACCAGGTTGTTTTAACTACTGTAGCTGTATAGTATGTTTTAAAATCAGGAAGTGTGAGTCTTCCTACTTTGTTCTTCTCTTTCAACGTTGCTTCAGCTATTCGGGTTCTCTTGTCATTCCATATAAATTTGAAGATTGATCTTTCTATTTCTGTAAAGAAGGCTGATACAACATTGAGTCTATAGAGAGTTTTGAGTAGTACTGACATCATAGCAAAACAAGGGTGCTCACTCTCACCACTTTTATTCAGTATTGTATTGGAAGTCCTAGCCAGAGTAATAAGACAAGAAAAAGAAATAAAAGGTATCCAGATTGGCATAGAAGAAGTAAAATTATCTTTTTTCACAGATGACATGATTCTATATATAGAAAATCCCAAAGAGTCCACAAGAAAACCTCTAGAGCTAATAGAGGAATTTAGCAAAGTTGCAAGGTACAAGGTCAACAAACAAAAATCAGTCGGGTTTCTATATACCAGCAATGAGAAATCTGAAAAGGAATTTAGGGAAACAATTCCATTTACACTAGCATCTCAGAGAATAAAATACCTAGGAATAAATCATGAAGGACTTATACAATGAAAACTATAAAAAAGTGCTGAAAGAGATTAAAACAAAAAAACCCATTGCAGTCGAGTTGATTCTGACTCATAATGAACAGTTAAATAAATGGAAAGATGTTCCATGTTCCTGGTTTGGAAAACTTAATATTGTTAAGATATCAAACCATTATTTGTAGTATCCATCCAGACTTTAATGCAAGGAACAATGTTTTAACAATTTGGTCAGCTGAGTTCTATTGAAACATATTATGCTTAAATTTTCCTAACAGTGCTAATCTTACTATAAGTAACTTTGATCATTGCTCTAGTATTAAACATATTTCTTTTTAAAAAATTTTATTTTCCCCCCGAACTTAAGTTGCTACCCTTATTCTATACTAAAGTTCCATATACAGTTTAGTCTATTTCTGGCTTTTTTATTTTGTTCCATTAGTCTTTCTGCTTATGTGTCAGTACCAAACTCTTTTATGTATAAAGAGTTTATAGTATGTTTTAATATTTTGAAACATTAACCCCTTCTACCTCCAACAAATTGCTCCTCTTTTTCAGTGTGTTTTTGCTTTTCTTGTTTGTTCTTTCAGATAAATTTTATAATTAACTTATCTAGCTCCAGGAAAAAAAAAATCTGATGATATTATTATTGGAGATTTCATAAACTTATAAATGAAAATAGGAAAAACATTTTTATAATGTTGAGCTTTTCTATTCAAGATCATGGTAGCAAAAAAAGATCATGGTAGATTTTTTCATTTGTTGAAAACTAGTTTTGAAACTTTCAGGAGTGTTTTCCTCATGTAGGTTTTGGATACTTCTAATTAAGCTTACATCTTGGTATTTTTTTACATCATAAATGGGATCCTCTCTTCCATTATATCTTATAATTGGGTTTTTTTTTTTTTGGTATTATGAAGGCTATTAATTTTTAAATGTTTATTTTATAACCTGCTACATTACTAAATTCCTTTATTATTTTAGGTAGTTTTTATTAATTCTTTTTTATTTTCAGATATATAATTATGTCATCTGAAAATAAATTCGTAGCTCTTCATTTCCAATTATTATATCCTTCGATTGTTTCCTCTTATCTAATTACATTGGGTAATAGCTCCAAAATAACATGCTATAGGAATAGAAATTACAGTTCTCTCTCTAGTACATGACCTTAGTGGGAAGTTCTTCAGTGTCTCCACATTAAGTAAGATGGTGATTTTGAGGAGGGGTGTAAAAATGGCATGGAGTGGTGTCTGACCTCCCCTAACTTCAGAAGGAGGAAGGAGAATCAAGATCAACAGCCAGGGCTGATTCCTATGAGGTGGCAGTCAGACATGCCTCCTCTCTCTGCCATCTCTTCCAATTCTGACACCAACTGCCCTTCTCAAAGCACTCTCTACTTCTCTACTGGATTCAATAATTCATTGCAGTGGCCACACAGAAATCACAGACAATACTCACAGTTATAGGGTTTATTAGGGAAGTAACAGGTTACAATTCAGGTTCAGGAACTCTGAGGATAGAGTTCTTTCATCAGGACAGCCTCTTCCCAGCTGTGCTCACAGACAGGCCTCTTTCCTGGCCCTAGGCCTCTGCCCTGCTCAGGCAAGAATTACAAAGCTCTTTTAGCCCCTGCCAGTAAGCCCACTGTGCAGTCTCCTGCCAGTCTCTCCTGCCACGGCTTCTTGCCATCTTCAGGGTGCAGCTCATGCTCTCTCTCAGTCTCCTGGTTCCAGGAGCTTTTCAGCACAGTGATCCTGGGTCCAAAGGACATGCTATCTGCTACTGGCTGCTCTTTCTTGGTAGTAGTGGGATCCTCTCTTTCCCACCTCTGCGGTGACTCATTTTAAGCCCAGATGGATGGCAAAACTGACCAATCTCTTTGGTGGGCCACAACTACCCTATCACATAGCCCCAACCAATCATTGTGTGGGAGTTACAAGACCATGGTGAGAAAGGCTACACAAAAGTGTTCCATCGCACCACAATGGGACATGAAGATTGGGACATGACGGGGATGTGCACATTTAATGTAACTCTAGAGGTTGTGACCAAAAGTATAAAGAAAAAGAAGTACAAAGTGTAAGGATTGAAAGGGAAAACTTAAACCTCTTTTTTTTTCTGACCATGTAATCATCTAGGCAGAAAAATCCAAAAGAATCAATAAAATAATTATTAGAACTGTTCAGATAGCTCAGCATGGTGCCAGATACAAAACCAACTTACAAAATCTAAAACTTACAAAATCACAAAACGCATATTAGAAAATATAAGAGACAAGGTACTACTCACAATTCAAAATATATGAAATCTAATAATTAATTTAACCAAGACTACACATGACTGCCATGGAGAAAAATTAAAACTTCAGTGAAAAATGTAAAGATGCTCCTAACAAATGGAGAGACAATCCATGTTCTTAGATAGGATTAATATTATAAAAGTGATAATTAACCTTAAATTTATCTACAAAGCCAATGAAATACCAACCGAAATGCCAGATGCATTTTTTGAGGAATTGATAGTTGACTCCAAAACTTTTAAAGAAAATCAAATATCTACCAATAACCAGATAAATATTGAAAAAGCAGACTAAAGAGAAACACTTTCCATACCAGATAATCAAATATACAATGAAGCCATTGTTTTTAAAAATAAAAGTGTGGTATGCACTGCAGGAACAGACAACTAGACCAAGCTCAAAATAAGATCCAGATCCACTTAGAATCAGACCCAGAATCTGACTTTATTCTCAATTCAGGTGACACTAAAAATCATAGAGGAAAATTAATTATTTAGGAGTCAGCATTAGAAAAATTGATTCACTACATGGAGAAAAAGAAAATTATATTTTCAAGTAATTCTTGAACCAAAAGTGGTCACCAGATGTACTAAAGATATAAATGTGACGACGAAATTCCCACTGTTGGTGGGAATGTAGATCAATGCAGTCATTTATAGTGCAATCTGGCAAATATATAATGCAATCTGGTCAGCTCTATCCCAAAGATAGTCTCACACACATCTAAAAGAGGATATACAAGAAGATGTAGTTTCCAACGTTGTCGTAGGACCAGAGAGTTAGAGGCTATCAGGGTACTTATTTCCTGAGGTGGAGGAAGGGAGGTTGGATATGGTGGCTGCAGCAGTTAGAAGGCCACAGAACAGATATACACATAGCAGCATGTATTATATTAACATACAGTGGGGGAAAAAAGAAAGACATAGAATGAGGTCTAGAACATTAGAAGTAAATTAAACATATATGTACTCTTCCATCTAAGATATACGACTATTTGTCTTTACTCATCCATAGCAAAAGAGAAAGAAGGAAAGCAAAGACTCAAAAAGAAACTAGTCTACAGGACTAATAGTATACACAAACCACGATCCCATCTACCCTGAGACCAAAAGAACCAGAAGCTGTCCGGTCACCACAACTGACCGTTCTGATCAGGGCCACAACAGACAAATCCTGACAGAATGGGAAAAAAGTGTAGCATAGAACCTGTCATGGATTGAATTATGTCCCCCCAAAAATGTGTGTATCAATTTGGCTGGGCCATGATTCCTGGTATGGTGGGATTTTCCTATATGTTGTAAATCCTGCCTCTATGATGTTAATCAGGGAGGATGGGTGTTTGTAAAGGAGGACTCAAGCTACAAGATTGGATTGTGTCCTGAGGCAATCTCTTGAGATATAAAAGAGAGAAGTGAACAGAGAGACAGGGGGACCTCATACCATCAAGAAAGCAGTGCCAGGAGCAGAGCGCATCCTTTGGACTGGGGTCCCTGCACATAGAAGCTCCTAGTCCAGAGGAACATTGATGAGAAGGCCGACAGAGAGAGAAAGCCTTCCCCTGGAGCTGATGCCCTGAATTTGGACTTTTAGCCTACTTTACTGTGAAGAAATAAATTTCTCTTTGTTAAAGCCACCCACTTGTGGTATTTCTGTTGTAGCAGCACTAGATGACTAAGACAGAACCTCACATTCTTAACAAAACAAACAAACAACTAACTGGACTGGTTGAGATTAGAGGACTTCCTGAGACTATTGCCCTGAGATTCTTATTAAACCTTGAACCGAAACTAGTGCCTGAGGTCACCTTGTAGCTAAATAACAGAATGGCTCACAAAATAAAGAATATCACCTCTGAGTGCTGTGCTCCTTTAAAAAAATCATCTATATGAGACCAAACGGTCAAAATTACTTTAAAACAAAGACAAGAATGTAAGGGGGCAGGGAAACTAGATTAATGGAACAACCAGAATGGAAATGATAATGTTCACACCTTGTAAAGAGTATAATCAATGTCACTGAACGATTTGTGTAGAAATGGTTAAATGGGAACCTAAACTGCTATGTAAACCTTCACTAAAAATACCCCTCCCCCACCAAGTGGGTCCATTCTCAACCCATTTAACCTTGGTCTTGTATTTAACTTTGAAGTTCTTTATATAAATACAACTAAAAAGGTCTCTTATTTCAGCATGTAAATACCATCCATTCTTCTACCCTCATATCAGTAAGTCCTCTCCTACTTTCCACACCTTTACTGCAATTTCTGATGTCTCCTCTGCTCATTACAACCTGATACGAACCATGTAAAAGGAAGGAGAGAGAATATCTTAGAGGGAAAGAACAGCATGTGCAAATGTATGGTGGTGTATAGGACACATTTGGAGAACTGCATTTAGAACCTGGTATGACTCCAATTCAGAATGAGAAACAGGAGCTGCAGGAAATGAATCTGCAGAGGGGACAGAGCCAGATCAGTTCACAGACAATTGCAGGTGAAGCTAAGGAGTTTGAAATTGGACCTGAGGCAAATGGGGAGTTAGTTGTTGGAAAACTTTAAGCAAGGAAGGGAGCAACTTGATTGGACTTGTGTTTTAGAAAGCGCACTCTGACAGCAACATGGAGAAAGGGGGACTGGAAGGAGGGGGCCATTTGGATGTTGCTGTCATCCATGCTAGAGCTTTCATGAATTTAACAGCAGACCATGGTGACCTGACTCCCTTAGTATATTAGGCATTCAACCGTAAGGGCAGAAGACTAGATAAAATGGTTTTCGTAGGCCCCTCCCAGCTCAATGATTTTCAACTTGCATTAATTTCATATTCAAACAAGGGAATGATGAGGCATAAGCAGAGAAATTTGCAAATTTTCTATCAATATGCAGAACTTACATTCAGCAAACAGGAAGCATTAAAGGCTGTACATGATGCTGATTGCCTAGATAATTCTCTGTGATCAAGCACACTTTACAATTAATGGTAAATTTCTTTTGGTTCAGGTGAGTTCTGCTGTTGGAAAAAGTTTTAGTATTTAAAATTTCATGGCAAAACTGTTGAATTTAATGCTGAATATTCTGAGTAGAGGCAGAAATATTTTAACTTCGCTAGAGTCACTTCTTAGTTTCCCATCCTAAATGAGATTGGATTTGATAGGAAAATCTAGGGCATTGCCATGACAATTACCAGGCTGAGTCTTAGTTCCGCTTAGGCTTTAAATAACTGCACAGACAAAAAACAGAGGACAGTGAGAGGCAGGATGGGCACTCCTCTCTGCCTCTTGTTATCAGAGCGTTCAAACTCCAACAGTATCGCAACATGTCATTAAGCCACTGGTTCTTAACCCTGGCTGCAACATTAGAATCACATGAGGATCTGCTAAAAATTACCAGTGCCTAGGCCTCATCTCAAGGAGCCTGGTGGCACAGCAGTTAAAGAACTTGGGTGCTAACCAAAAGACTGGCGGTTCGAATCCACTAACTACTCAACCAGAGAAAGATATGGCTGTCTGCTTCCTTAAAGATTTACAGCCTGAAATCGTATGGGGCAGTTCTACTCTGTCCTATAGGGTCACTGTGAGTCACCCTCAACTTGATGGCAGTGGGTTTTGTTTTTTGGGGTTAGGCCCCATCCCTAGAGTTTCTGACTTAATTGGTCCTAGTGAGAAGGCTTTCAAAGCTTGCCAGATGATTTTAATGTGTAAGCAGGGTTAAAAACCACTGCACTAGGTAATTATCACAGTAATTCTCAAGGTTTCACCTGGGGATGGCTGAAGTTGGGAATATCCTCCAAGTGGATGCCAACATGGTTCCTTGTGTGTTTGGACTATTTCATGGTTTCACAAAAAATAATGGACGTAACACATTAAAACAAAAATCATTTATCATATGATTGATGTTCCTTCTAAAGGACACCAGTGTTCCCACAAATCCTAATCAATGCTGTGTAGATTTTTTTTTTTTAACGGACAAAGGGAAGTAGGGGAAAAGGGAAGGGAAAGAGGGAACCCAGAGATCCTGCCAAAACTGTTCTTACACAAGGGTTTGAGAATTTCTGGGCTCAAGAAGGAACTGGGCCCAGTATAAGGAAGCAGTAGTTGTACAGGATACAACTTGCTCCTCATGATTGTGTTCAAGGTACTTCACAGTAGACTGTTAATTATAGTCTTCCACATTACAACATGGAATTGTCAGATTTTTTTAAAGAATCATGGATCCCAATATTGCCAAATGACCTATTGGGGTCTCCTGATAGTATTAATATAGGTGGCGGACTCATTTACGGCATCTTTTCTTTTACTAAGATTATAAAAAAGAATTATTATTATTATTATCCTACTAAATTTTTAACATATAAGGTTTTAAAAATGTATAAAAATTTTTTTTAAAGAAATTGATGTGTTACCCTCTGCATGCAGAGGGTAATTTTGATGAAACTATCCAGTTTCCAAGGCTGCTCACAAAAGGCCCAAAGGTGAAGTGAATGTCCAAGTTAAAAAAAGAAATTTTTTCTAAAATAGTATGCCCTTGGAACTATTCTTTTATAATTAATCTTATTTTCAATTACAGCAGAAAAGAAAATGGAAGAAAACTTCTCTCCTGATTACTTTTTATCAAATTTTAGTTGGGAGTTCATCTTAAAACCTTTAGTCAGGTGGTTAGAGACGAGAATGCCTTTTAGGGAATTTGAAAAGTTTCCATTGTTAATAGTCTGAAACATAAGAATCTGAAAAGACTGAGAAAAAAATGCCACTCTAATTTTTGAAAGCTATTTTTTTCCCACTTACTGTACTTATGACAATTTGAATCAGAAAGAACTTGATATAAAATATTATTCCTCAAGGTTTTTTATTGGTAAAATGACCCACATTTTTTTCTGTGGTATTGAAATGAAATTCTATCTTCCAATCTGTTAAACTAAAAAAAAGAAAAAAAGAGTATTTCTATCAAGAATCTAATGGCATAAAACCAAAGAGAAAGAGGTTTAGAATTTTTTTTACCCTTTTATAGAGACATTTAAAAATATTTAAAATTAAAGACATAGAAATAAATAGGTACCAATATTAGTTGCTATCAATTCATCACCAACTCATGGTGACCCCATGTGCGTCAGAGTAAAACTGTACTCCGTGGGGTTTTCAACGGCTGATTTTTTGTAAGTAGATCACGAGGTCTTTCTTTCGAGGCACCTCTGGATGCACTCAAACCTCCAATCTTTGAGTTAACAGTACAGCATGTTAACCATTTATATATACTACACAGGGACTCCTAGATATAAATAGGTAAGTAGGTAAACATCAAAACCCAAAATGTTGTTTTACTTTACCACTACTACTCTAACAAAGTATGTTTAATTCTGTTAATATTACCTAGAGAAGCTGGGAAGACAGATAGCACAGGAATCCTCATTTCCAAATAAGAGCACTAAGGCTTTTCCTGGGCATGGGGATAGGATGTCCTCGTTCACACTGCTCCCAGCCCTAAGTGAGTGTAGTCAGGTTTGTACTTTACAGCAATGGGTTGAAAATAATAGAAATGCAACTCATACTGCCTTAAGCAAAAAAAAAAAAAAAAAAAAACCCAAAAAAACACTAAAACTGCCTTAACTTAAAAAAAAAAGAAAGAAGGGCCATGTAACTAAACAGCCCAAAATGGCTGGATTAAGTGGCCCAACAATGTCCCCAGGATTCAGTCTCTCTCACATCACCTCATAGCTCTGCTTTACTTTGTGTTGGCTTGGCTCTCAGGCCAGCCCTCCCTACGTGGAGGCATCTGACAGGCTTACACCCTCCAGCCTCAAGTCCAACAGAAAGGAAGCTCCTTTCTGTAGTTCTAAGAGTGATCCCTGCAACTGGAGAATGTGTCTGTCCATTTTTAAACTGTGTCCAAGGGGACGGAAGTTCTTACTAGACAGGCCTGAGGTAAGTGCCCACTCCTGGAGTGAGGACAGTGGGATCAGCATCATCCGAACCCCAAGATTGCAGAAGGGACTGTGCCCCACACAAAATCAAAGGCTGTTATGAAGGACTTGGACACGGGGTATGCAAAAACTTACAGCTGTCCACTTCAAATACAGACAAAGAATCCAGAAGACGAAGAGGTCTACTTGGGGGAATTACAGTAGTCCCCCTTTATCTGTGGGGAATACATTCCAAGACACCCCGCCATGGATGCCTGAATCAGCGGATAGTACCAAACTCTGTATATACTATGTTTTGTCCTATACATATATACATATGAAAAAGTTTAATTTCTAAATTAGGTACAGTAAGAGATTAACAAAAATAACTAATAATAAAATAGAACAATTATAACAATATACTGTAATAAAAGTTATGTGAATGTGGTTCCTGGGCGGGACGGAGCGGGGCAGCGCGCGATTTCATCATACTACTCATTTAACACATTTGGACTGCAAACAGGGGTGCTACTGTAACTGGACCTTAATGTTCCTTTTTCCAAAGCTGTGATAAATACAAGTAATTAAATTTTACTTTTTCTGTGGTTTATCAAAAGCAGTATATCAAATGATAACTACTCTAGTCACTGCACAAGACTTTAATGGATAGAAACCCCGATCTTTCCACTTTTCTTTTCAATCACCCACTCAAGCGTTGATGCTGGTTCATGGACCTCTTGACTTTTTCTGACCTGGCCTGTGAAGCATTCAGTCTGCACCCTTGAGAAAGTGGCCTCTCCATCGTCATTTCTTGCTAAAGCCAGCTATTCAGAAACTTCCTGACCACAAAGTTTCAGGTGGCTTTATAGGACTTATTCTCCGATCACTCACTCACTCCCTGCACACTTCCTGCTTCCAGCAATTCGGAAGCTCATGTGTTTTGGCTTAGGGCATATTCTATTTCCTCTTTTTCTGCCTTCTATAAAATGGTTCTGGTTTTGGTGCACAAGGGTTTAAGTAACACTGCACTGATAAACTCCAGTTTCACGTTTTGTAAATTCCAGCAGAGTCGCAGCATAGAATTCCCACAACATTCTGCACAGAAATGTTTCCAGCCAAAAGTCTATGCCATTTGAAGGATAGGGCTCTGGTGGCTTTTGGTAAAGGCTTTATTTCTGTCAAGTGTCATATCAAATTTTCAGACTGAAGTTTCTAAACTCTGCACAGTTACCAGAAAACTGGTTGGAAACCACAAGGAGCCAAGCAGTTTTAGTAAGATTGTGTGAATTTTTATCTGGATCCTGCCTGTGAAATGTCAACAGTTCAAACAAAGACAAGAGTTATTGTTTAAGACATATTTTAGGGAGGAAAATAAATTGGTATAGTGGCTATGAATCTCAGTGAATAAACTCAGGTATGCCAGAAGTAAAACTTTATTCTTCTACATTAAAACTAAATTTCTGTTCATCAGGCCTATCCCCCCCAACCCAGATGGCAGGAAGTTGCTCTCTTGTCAGTTGGAGACCAGCCCATGGCCCTAGGGTTGTGTCTAAGTTCCAAGAGGGCAATGTCATGCCAAGTTTCAGGAGGGGAGGAATCTGGTCCTTGGATGGCAGGAAATACCCTGGTCTCATCCACCTGAGCCCATCTCCTACTTCCATGCCACACATGTAGGCATCGTAATCGTTTTGCTAATTCTCTGCTCAGTTAGGTCATAGGAACCTACAGGAGCTGCTACACAGCTGTTTGCCTGGACTCTGGGTGCAGACATTCCCTCCCAAGAACTCTGGCTTAGAGTTACAGGGTTCCTTTGGTCTCAAATCCCTCCCTTTTTTTCGAGGCTTTTACCAGCTACCCAGAACTCTGCTCAGGAAGCAGAATGCAGAGGCCTTCTCTTTAGAATGCACCAAACGCTCTTCTTGCAACAGCTTCTCCAAAATGCACACACATATCCTCAGCTCAGGGTAATCTTCTTCCAGTGGGGCCCATAGAGCCACCTAGAGGCTTGAATAGGGGGCAAAGAAGGAAATGGGGTGCGGTGAGGGAGGGATCGGTGTATATTTCAGAAATATTCTGTTTGCCTTATTGCTTTGATGACTGCAGACCAGAAGGCATAATTTTGCATGCTATCCCCCACTCAAAAAAAATTGTAGATAAAATCCTGGACAAAAAAAACCACATCTGATTTCAAAACACTTATACTAATTCTTCCTGCCATCCTGAGCTGGAAGTTTACATCCCCTTGAGCCATCTCCCCAGGTTAGCTTCCCTGTTTGCAGGCCTACTCTATTCAGGAAATGTATTAGCACCTAGGACACCTACATATATGTGCACTCAAACCCCAGCATGGTTGTGGGGGGCAGCGTATTCTACCTTGGAAAATACTCTTCCAAAATAATAGCTTATGACTCTTAAATTATCTGTAAGGCAGTCGTGACACATCTCTGTTTAAGAAGAATTTGGTCCAATGAGCATTTTTGCTCACACAGATACTATGGTGCTCCACTGTCTGTATCATAATTTTGATTAGTAACCTACAGTGTTATGTATTATTATTATATGTGTGTGTGTTTGTGTATGGGGTGGGGGCAATGTTTGCTCCTTAACTGGATATTAAGCTCCTCGAGGGCTTGGTCCGTGTTTAAATTCCATTTTTTCCTCCTATTATGTTATTCTGCGAGCGCAACATGGTGCTTGGCTTATACAAGATACCTCAAGAAGATAATGGTGATGGAATAATTTGGAAAGGGTTAGTGAGAATGGCAGCACAACTGGAAGAATGTAATTGATGTCACTGAAGTGTACATGTAGAAATTTTTGAAATGGTGTATCTTTGGCTATGAATATTTTCACCAAAAAAAAAAAAAAAAGGTCCTCCAAGGTCAAGAACAGAGAGTGTTGACATGTCGTGGGGTTGTTAACCAATGTCATAAAACAATATGTGTACTGACTGTTTAATGAGAAACTATTTGTTCTGTAAGCCTTCACCTAAAGTACAATTAAAAAATAGTAAAAAAAAAAAAAAAAGAAGATACCTCAAGAAATATTCATTAAAGAGAATGGATGAATGAAAATCATGCACTATTAAGGCTAATGTTCCGCTGCTATTCATAAGGTTTTCACTGGCTAATTCTTTTCAGAAGTAGACCACCAGGTCCTTCTCCCTAGTCTGCCTTAGTCTAGAAGTTCAACTGTCCGCAATGGGTGACCCTGCTGGTATTTGAATACTGGTGGCATAGCTTCCAGCATCACAGCAACACACAAGCCCCCACAGTACAACAGACTGACAGACGCATGGGGGCAGAACATTAGCCTTAATAGTATATGATTTTCATTTTGTTGAAAAGCAAAGATGTCACCTTGAAGGTTAAGGTGTGCCTGACCCAAGCCATGGTCTTTTCAATCTACTCATGTGCATGTGAAAGCTGGACGATGAATAAGGAAGACTGAAGAAGAATTGACGCCTTTGAATTGTGGTGTTGGCGTAAATATTGAATATACCATGGACTGCCAAAAGAACAAACAAATCTGTCTTGGAAGAAGTACGACCAGAATGCTCCTTAGAAGCAAAGATGGTGAGACTATGTCTCACGTACTTTGGACATGTTGTCAGGAGGGATCAGTCACTGGAGAAGGACACCATGTTTGGTAAAGTAGAGGGTCAGTGAAAAAGAGGAAGACCCTCAATGAGATGGATTGACACAGTGGCTGCAACAATGGGCTTAAGCATAACAACGATTGTGAGGATGGCACAGGACCGGGCAGTGTTTCATTCTGTTGTATGTAGGGTCGCTATGAGTTGGAACCGATTCGACAGCACCTAACAACAATAACTTTAACACTAAAAGGAACTTGAAAATTCATCTAGTCCTTTCCGAAAACTTCAGGTGGGCCATAGGCAAACCAACTCAAATAAATGAGAACTTAGTCAATTTTTTTAAACCTCCAGCAAAAATCCTTTTTGGTAAAATAGTATTAATATGGCATTCATAAAACTCCTGAATGTGACAGTAAAAACACGCTGGACTGGTGGCTACGAGTTGTGGAATGGGGCCTTGTTCTGCGGCTCATGGGGGACATGACCTTTGCAGTGTCATTTACTGTGTGGATTTTACTTTCTTCATCCGTAGAATTACTGAGGTTGACTAGAGGATCTCTAAGCTTACTGCCAGCTCTAAAATTCTGTTAATCCTCATTATTTACGTGCCCAGATATAAATAGTGGGGTGTTTTAACATGTCAACTTCACCATGTGTTGTTTCTTTTCTTACTTTGCTTCTCTAGCATGATAGAACATAAATATTTTCTCTCATTCTCCTGGGAGGACTTGAAGATTAACAGCCCCTCCTGCCACCCCAGGAAAGGGGGATTGGCGTTTTGGATGCTAATGATTCTAGGGTTTAAAAAACAAGAGATAAGATTTTCCAAAGACAAGGAATACCTCTGATGAAAAGTCAAAGAAAGAGGGAGAAATTTTCTCTAGACCAAAAAGAAATTAGGGATCTGGGGGAGAAGGAGGAGAAAGGAAGGTTTTGAAAGAGCCTGGAAACCTGTGCTGAAAGATAACTATGAGTTCGCAAAAGCCCCATGTGCTGCTGAGTAGCCACCAACTGCACAGTCTTCAATTAGGCATGAATCTCCCAAACCTTGTGCCCAGAGCCCTCTCCTGTTGTTTTTCCCAAGAGGACTGCACTTTGTCAGTGCCTCATTGACTAACCACCCAATGCACTGATGCCCATCAGTGCCATACACTTTGTCCAGTTCTGGCCTGAATAGCCCATGGGGACAGCATCTGAGACAGTGCACCAGGATATGAAACAACACAAGAAAGGAGTGGGAGTGGGCCATCCAGTAGGGAGGAGATAAAGGAACTGAGACTTTCTGAGCAAAGGCACTGAGGGGGTCAGTGAAACTCTCACAGAGGCAGACCGAAGTTTTGTGGTTCCTGAAACATACAAATTGGGGGCTCTCTTTAAGAAAATGAACACAACACTATACATAAGAAATTAGGTAAGAGGGTGAATTTTTTTTAGAATAAGATAAAAAAATCATAGCCACCATGCCATAGATCACCTTTGTGTAACCTTTTTAGCCATGGTCTTGTAACTTCTACCCAAGTGATTGGGCAGGACTGTGTGATACGGTAATTGTGGCCCACCAAGGGGATTGGTTACTTTTGACATCCTGCTGGGCTTTAAATGAATCACCCCAGAGGCAGGAAAGAAGAGAGGAACCCACCACCACCAAGGAAGAAGAGCCAGCACATCCTTTGGACCTGGTATCCCTGCGCTGAGAAGCTCCTGGAACACTAAAGATAGAGAGACGCAGCAGCAGAGACTCTGCAGCAGAAGACAGCGCAGTGGGCTTCCCCGCCCACAGAGACAGAAAGCTGAGTATCTTTGGGCAGAGGCCCAGGGCCAAGGAGAGGTGTGCCTGTGAGCCCAGCTGAAAATAGGCTGTCCTGATGATAGAACTGTATCTTGAGTGTTCCTGAGCCTGTAACCTGTTACTTCTCTAATAAACCCCATAATCATGAATATGGTCTGTGAGTTCTGTGTGGCCATTGCAATGAAATATCAAACCCAGCAGAGAAGTAGAGAGTGCCACGGGAGGGACGGTTGTTGTCAGAATTGATACAGATGGCGGAGAAAGGAGGTGTGTCTGGCCTCCACCTCATGGGGGTCAGGCTTGGGCTGTTGATTTTGGTTCTCCTTTCCCCTTGTGAAGTTAGAGGGGGTCAGGCACCACCTCCATGCCATTTTTACAATAGCATA
The DNA here is from genome assembly GCF_000243295.1 of Trichechus manatus latirostris. Taxonomy (NCBI): domain Eukaryota; kingdom Metazoa; phylum Chordata; class Mammalia; order Sirenia; family Trichechidae; genus Trichechus; species Trichechus manatus. The sequence continues at coordinate 6,062,478 of NW_004444057.1, read as the reverse complement.
TTACAAATTTTTAAAATCTGACAAATACCACAACCACAAAATCCAGAAAAATAAAACATGTTTTATTCATTAACTGCCTGACACACCTCTATTATACCTGTTCCTATATTTATTGATTGTATATTATTTGATCACCTCTTCATATGAAAATGATTTTATAACATTTTTCTATAGAGAAACTAGAAAGGTAAGTCAGTCTTTCCTCCAGTACAGTTGATCAAAATATGTTTTTTGATAGTTGGGATGCATAAAATGTGACTTCCCACATAGCCACTGTTTATAATATTGCTAAAGGTTTGTGCCTCCAAGTACAGAAATTTCGATAGATTCTATTTTGTGCAATTCCCAGAAAAAAAGAAAAAAAAACTGTGTATCTGGTGTGTTAATAATTGTATATGCTGCATCCTTAAAAAATATATTCCTAATAAACAGCAATCTTTCTCTTAAAAATTCTCACATGAGATGACTGAAAGACCTTTCCATGGGGTAGTTTCTGGCTCTATAGATTTCAAACCTGGTTCTCCTCTACTTCTCAGATACCTGCGATCTTAACGCTGTAGGACACGTTCCTATCACTAATGACCTTTGGCCCTTACCTTCATGTCGGGAAGCAGGGTCAGTTGCCACAGTGGCAGGAATACTCCTGCAAGCCATTCCTACACCAGATGGCTGGCAATAACTTAACTCCACATGGAAGTGATTGAGACCCTCATAACTATATACCACTAAATACAAACTAAAGATTTCCTTAGCTCAACCTCCTCTTAGTTGGATCCCAGAGATGTTTCTAGTCACTCTACCACCATCCAACACAACGGACGTGTGACATAGGGAACGTTGGCCTGGCAAGAAATGATGATTTGAACTTATTGTGGTTAAAATATATCACTTTTGCAAATTTTACAAAAACAGAAAAGCGTGTGAACACATGTCTAGCACACCTCCCAGGACCTTGGAAGGGGCCCATAAAAATAAGGGGACCTGAAGGGTAAGTTTCCTTGGCTTCTCTGTAAATCCACCTCTGGACACCCTTTTCACTTTAAAATCCTTTCCATTTCAATGCCATTCAGTCTTGTTTTGTTCTCACATGATATGTGGACTGGCTGGACAAAATTCTCTATAGTAATCCTTTTGTATAGACATTTTATATCACTTTTTCTACTCTCTCCAAATATTCCCAGTCTCTTTAACTTGTCTTTGAGGTTATTATTTTTCAAATATTTTATCATGCCTGCATCTGTGTGATCTATCACAGACTGTGAACTACTTGAAAACAAGAATTATTTCTATCATGAAACTTAGTGGAATACTACAGGCAATCACATGCCTGATAAATATGTTTGGATGCGATTATGCACTTGTGGTGGGGTGGTGGTGGTGGATCTCCCCTGAAACTCCAGACTAGATGATGGACAGCACTAGGCCAAGGCTTTTCCTGAAGATGGAGTTTCTCATACCCATCTTCAGTTGTGGGATCCAGAACTGGACACAGGATTCTAGCCAGGGTATTTAATTTTGTTTTATTCTGTCTTGCTTTGTGTGTTTACTACAAAATGTATATGCATCTGCATCAGTTAGGAACTGAGATTACCTGTGAATAGCAGAGACCTAAAAAATCACGGCTTAAGTAAGACAGAGATTTACTTTTTTCTCATGTTATGAGAAGTCCAAAGGTGAGTAGTACAGGGCTGTAATGGGAATTCCTCTTTGAAACCAAGGCTCCTTTCAGCTCTTTGTTCCAACATTGATGGTGTTTAACATCTCATATATACAAGATGGCTGCTGGAGTGCCAGCCCTTTGTAAGCCATAATATCTGTGCTCATAGCAAGAAGAACCACAGAGCAGATCAGAGAGCAAAGAGGATGACCCGTAGGGGACTTTCCTCTTTTAAGGCGTTTTCCTAGAAGTTCTAGTAAATAATGCTTGCCTATATTTCATTGGAGCCTGGTTGCACAGTGGTTAAGCATTGAGCTGCTAACCAAAAGGTCGGCAGTTCAAATCAACCAGCTGCTCCTTAGAAACTCTGTGGGACAGTTCTGCTCTGTTCTATAGGGTCCCTATGAATCGGAATCGACTAGAGGGTAATGGGTACATTTCATTGGCCACCCCTACCTGCAAGGACTGAGAGGGAGAGACTTGGAAACATGATGTTTAGCTGGATAGATGTCTATCCAAAATTAAAATTGGAACTCTGATAACATAGAAAAGGGAAGGATGGACACTGGGTAAGTTAAATTGGTGTCATCTCTGCCGAAACACCCAAGGCTATCCTGGCCCTAAGCTGTGAACATGGGCTGCCCTGGCCTCACCCCTCTCGCTCCCACCCCCACTTAGGAACCAACAACCTCCTGCTTCAGAGAAACAACAAGAAACTCATTCACACTTAGGGATAAATGATGAGAAATTGTAAATGCTACCTCTCCCTGGGAATTTGTGTTTTAACCTGAAACAAAGCCTGGAGCTGGAGAAATAAAAGCCTCTTCACACATATTCGAATAGCAATAAATAAGTTACCAATGACAGGTTTGGAGAAGAAGGGCTTCCCTTGCCCCTAAGAATCAGATCACACAAGACTATGTTTCTGTTCTGCTTTTTTTTCTTTTTCTTTTAATGTTCCTGTATTAACCACAGCACTCCTCTGAGCTCTGATGGTGAATATGCTACCCACCATGAATCCTAATTTTTTTTCTTTGCATATAGCTCATCATTGCCCTGATTATAACTATATAGCGTATTTTTCTTCCTGAAATGGGTGAAAGTCTTTTTAACACTAATACTAATTAGGCTTTAGTGCCCGGGGTTTTTATTGGATGTTTATCATTCACACAGCCGTCAAGGACGGGTGGTAGCAAAGTGCTTTTCATTTTGAGTTGCGGTTACTCAATTGCAGGCCTGCTTCAGCACACACTTATGTAGTGCATGAGAGATGATGGGAGACTTTTTATTTCACCAAGCCTGTGAAGTGGGCATTAAACAGAAAATGAGGTTTAGTTTTCCATGCTGCAATACAACACGTTTTAAAAACGAATACAATTGCCTTTGAGTTACTGTTGCTTTGTTTTGAGTACTATGGAGTCTGTATGCAAATATTTCTGCAAACATTCTTTCAGAGAGAATGGTAAGAACTGGTATTTGTTCTGGTTTATAAAACACTTTCACATTTAGTGCTAGTTGCCAACTTCTCCATTCTTGGCTGCTGGCAAGTGGGGATCCCCCTTTCACCACTTCAAGATGACCTCTGGGACATGGCTTTTGATCTCCCTTGCCTCTAAAATAGATACCTGCAGTTTTAATAATGTCTTAAATCACAGGTTTCTAGAAGCAAGAGCAAACTGACTGTTTCTTGATCTTTTTCTACCTGAAAATAATGATATTCCCTTTGAAGCAAATAGCTCCCTGCTAGGGCGAGTTGGTGAGGATGCGAGGGTTATAGAATGAGGAGAGATGTTGAAAAGTACGAATAATTCCTTTCCACCATATTTTATCCTGTCCCCTGTTCTCATTGCATGGTAGCCTGACTTAAGGCTATCTAAGGCCAACAAATGCACTTATGTTTCCTTGGGCAGTCAATAAATCAATCACCGAAGCTCAGAGTTGACAGAAAATAAAAGATCTTTAAGACCAACGAGCCATCTACCTGTACTACTCATTTTGGAAAGAAACAAAATTTAGTTTGCTAGACGGAGCAAATGGATCAAGAGTTGAGTTCCCAGGGACAAGAAACATGCAAGATTATAGATAATAGGGCCTTATTCCATTCCACATCCCATCCTGTCTTCTGAATATTTAACCTTTTGGACTAACAAGTGTTCAAGCATCTCGTATTTAAAAGAAACAAAAAAAGAAAAAAAAAAAAAAAAAAGCCCTGCCTTAGATTCTAATCACTCTAGCGAATGCCCAGTATCTTTCAACTTCTTCTCATTCAAGTCTCTCTATACAGAGTCCCACACTCATTGTCACTACTTCTTCCCCTCTCATGCAATTCTCAGACTACTGAAATTTGGCTTATTCCCCAACACTGCTCCCAAACTACTCCCTAATTTCCAATTACTTCCTATTGACAAATCCAATGGATGTTTTTCAGTCTTTTTATTACAAGATTGTGGTACTTGGTGTCTTAAAATTTTTTATTCTTTTGGCTTCTGTGACATTGGACTTCCCTGGCTTCCTCACACTTCTCTTATAGTTCATTCTGACACCTTCCCAAAAAAGTTCCCTTCTCAGGTTTCCATCCTCGGCCCCCTGAACTTCTTTCTCCTCACACTTCCTTGGGTTAGCTCATTCATTCCCTTGCTTTCGACTACTACCTATGTGCTGATACATCCTTAATCTGAACCTCCTAACCATATTTCTCACCCAGCTTCAGACTCACATATCATTTTGCTAAAGAAACACTTCCAATGAGCTTCCCTAAAACTAAAAATATCTTCCCTCAATCCACCTTCCTTTTCTACTCCATTTTACATTTGATGATCCTACCATTCACTCACCCAAGCTAGAAAGTTTGTAGCCTCCTCTTTACTCTTCATCAACCCTACACCTAATCTTCTACATATTTCTTAATATATCTCTTCTCTCTAGTCTTGCTATTATGGCTTTAGTTCATAACTTCATCACCTCCTGCCTGAGCAACAGCCACATCTCCTAACTGATCTCCATACTTGTATAATTTTCCTGCCAGCATGGTTTATCTAAGTTGAGAATCTAAGCAATAGGATAAAACCCAAAATCCCTAATGTGAGACAACGACTCTCTGCGCTTCTCTAGTCTCATTGTCTTCTTCTACCTGGTATGTCCCTCAGACTCCAGCAAAATCGAGCTGTTAGCAGCTCCCGAGACTCACTGTTGTTATCTTCACCTGTATGCTATTCCTTCTGCTCAGAATGTTCTGCCTGCCTCCCTCTCCTTCCCCCTCTCCTTTGTCTAGTTAAATAGTACTCAGGTTTTAAAACTGATGAGGGTAACCTCCTACAGAAGCTGTCCTTGACGCCCAAGAGTGGATTAATCACCTTTCCTTGGTGCCCTCACTGTACTTCCTGCATGTTTCTATCCCAGAATTTGGCCCTGTTTATCCACACAGGTGAATTCATAATGAATCTAATGTAGTTTCAGGGCCATCACTCTCATGGACTCCTTCCAAGGCCCTTACCTGAATATGTCCTTATAATCTTGCTTTATTTTTCCTAGTGAGGGCTCCTAAATTTGCATAAGCTTCAGGTCCCACAAAATCTGGATCCCTCTTTTTGTGTCCTCCAGTCAGGGAATTTTGTATGAGCAGAGCCTATGTCTTATTCATCTTCAGATCAACAACACACATTAGACTCCTAATAACTGGTGGTTGAATGAATGAATGACCCAGAAATCTAAAGCAGGATTGGGAAGAAGGGGAACACGAGGGGAACACCAGCAGTGAGTGTAGGCTGAGGCAAGATGTGGAAGCAGAAATCCAGAAAAGCAACCTGATCCCCTAAGAACAGCTAAGAGACAGGCATTATCCAGGACAGCAGGGTTGGAGCAATGCATGACTCAGACCTCATACACAGAGCAAGGGTCAGAAGCCAGGCAGGCAAACACAGGCCCGGAATGCGTAAATACCAGTGCATAGTGCAGAGCAGAAGGTCCAAGTTCAGGCCAACGGCCAGGAAACAGGAACAAGACAAAGTTAGCAGGAAGACATAAACAAAGCAGCAACAACGAGCAAGCACTTCCTGCATGGGTCTTCCTTCTATGATTCTGCGGCTATAGAAACCATCTCAGAAGGGCAGCCTAGGCAGACAGGAATTGAGAGAACCCAGCTGAGTGATGGGGCATGAAGGGGACACAGCTGCCGGGTTCTGACTGACAATGTTTGTCCCACTTGGATTGGTGTCCAGGGGATTTCTCATTCCAGATCTTACACCTACTAAAACTAAATGAAGGAAACACTGTTGAGTTCACAAAGCCCTTTAAAAAAAAAAAAAGGAATCAAAATCTGTATCAATCCTGGTTTGAGGTATTCCTTTAAAGATTTGCTTTCAATGACGCTACAATGAATGGTTATGTTGTAGTATGAAATCAGGACAGCAGTTATGTAAAGGAGGCAAAAATTGCTTCATTAAAATGCATGCAGGGAGAAGCGATGGATTATAGTATAGATCATGCTAGAGATGAGCAGATTACTGAGCACCAGGCACACAAAGGAAACAGATTAATGAAAAATAAATAAAGGGGATTCAGAAAAACAGCAGGAAGCTGAACGCTGGTCTGCTCCATTATCACAAAATATAAGCACAAACGTGGATAGGAAATCATTCCTTTTCATTTGGAATGTTGATTTGAAAGTTAATATTATTTGCTCATTTCCCTATTTACCAATTTTATTTGTTCATTTTATGGATAATTTTAAAAAGCAGGAAACAGCAACATGGTGGACATCTAATGCAGGTTGCTTACCCTGGGAAAGCTTCAAGGGCATGGTGCAGTTTTCTTGATGGAATGGATAATCACTGGAAATTATAAATTAAAAAAAAAAATTGACCCTTCTTGTCATGACTTTACCATGTGTTTTGCCTGGCAAACTTTGTTAATGTTACTTGGAAGAGGAAGTCACTGAACGTATTGGGAGGAGAATGGAATTTGGAGTCAGATAACCCAGGAGTCACACGCCAACTCTAACGTTCATATTGTGTGATTTGGACAAATCACCTAGTCTCTTTGTGCTTCAATGTTTGGCAGGAAAAAATGGTACCTGCCTTAATTAACTCAGAGTTTTCAGGGAATCTCAAATGATATAAGAAAAAAACAATTTGTAAAAGCTGTACAAACATAAAGTGTCAACAATATATGCAAACTCCATCAGGTTTCAGCAGGGTGTAGGTTTCACTTAATCACTCTAACTGGTGAATATGAAAGCATGCAGTAATCACCTGAAAATCACACCTATCATTTATAAGTGTCGACACTGACAGTGAAAGGCAGGCAGTGACTATTTTTAAGAACAGTATTAGTTTCTGACTATTTATTTAATCATTTAAAAATTAAGCTTACAATTTCTACAATGCGTGAGGTTAAACAAGTCACCTCTTTTGAATTTAACAAGCTATATTAAAGTATTTATAGTAATTATATACTTTATGAACATTTATATGCTTAATTAGAGGCTTCAAAGTTTTAAGGCAAGTAAAAATAGCTGAACTATATGTAAGAACTCTGAGAAAATACAGAAAAATGCTATCGACTGGAAGATGGAAATGAAACTGTGACAACAAAGAAGTACAGAGAGCACTGAAAACACAGAAGCTGAAAATGAGAAGAGTGAAGCATCACTGGATCAGACTACCAGAAACAGGTCAGGAACAATTACCAAGTTGTATTCAATGTGAAAGAGCATAAGACAGGGATACATCTTGCAAGTCTGAGTCTTGCAATTTGAGGTACTGGGGATAGAAACAAAACTCAAGAATAATACTCCAAATGCTATCATAATGGAAAGTGCTTTCTCACCTCATCCCCTTTTTTGGGAGCTGCTCTTGGGGGATACACACTGTATCAGTTCAGGTCTCTGAGGAGCAGATGCCAAGACGGGGCAACGCCTGTGAAGGATAAAAGGAAAGGGAACAAGAATAGACAGGGAGAGTCTTCAAACCACAGCACAGGTTTGACAGCTGTGAAAAGAAAGAGGGAAGGAAGAATTGGGTAGGAAGAGCTTCCAACTGCAGAGTCATTTCTAAGAAAATCTCAGCCAGGCTGACAGGGGACACCAGAGCACAATTTACCCATTAGAGGGGTCACACACTGAGTAGAAATGGCCTGGCTCTCTGACACCCTTGCCCTGTTCAGTCACTGGCTGGGAGCAGCCCAGGCAAGTGGCCTCAGTGTGAATGCTGTGGTGGATCCAAAGGTGCAGCAGCTAAAGGCTGACAGAAAAACATGTTCCCCACAGCAGGTTCTCTTGACGGGCTATCCGAGCAGCACATCTCCATGGCCACCACAGTCCACTCCTTGCACCACAGAGATCACTTCTGCACAGCATCTCACTCTTTTAGTTTCTAACTTATGTCTCTTTTTTCAGTGTTCCCTGTATGTGGAACCTCCCCTCCGTGGTTTATGGGTCTCTTTTCATGTGGGAAAACTTAGAAGGAGGCTAAGTGGGAAAAACTACAACTGTCGTTGCTGCCTTTGGTCTTGGGGCCACAACTAGTACTCATCATCTCCCTCCTTCAGTCTTTATTCTAAATCACCCCTCACCTTCTACAGATCTTGATGGCATACCTGGTTGTGACCCAAACCCTTATTCCTGAGGGGTCTGAGCCACTGGTAATCATATACCTTTCAGACCAAAGTTGTTGCACTTGTCCATTTACAGTTATAATTGGGCAAGGATGTACCAAGAGGTGCCCAAGTAAATTGTCTGGGATCCACCTGTATTCCTCTCTTCCCCACTTTGTAAAAAGTAACCCCACCTCTACCTGATAAGCAAGGTCAATTACTCCTGCCAAGATGGAGACTACCTTTTCTGCCTCCCAGTCCCTAAACATGGGAAATACAAAATGCCAAGGGCATCCATAGTTTGTAATTTAATGGGATCCTTGCTGCATCCCCTGGCAAGAGTGTACCCTTTTTGAGGACAAGGACCTCTAACCCAAAAAAACCCAGAGTTGTGGTGATAGGAAAAGAAGATTCTCCCAGTGGATCATTGACAGAGATGGTAAGTGGGGCCATTTCTATTTTCATCCCTTGGTTCTAGGGCCCATGTATTGGGCAAACAGCACCATATAAGTCTTTGATTTTGAGTGGGGCCTGGACCAGGAAGGGGATCTGCAGCAGATCCAGACTGCAATGCAATCTGGAATGATAGCATCCCATCCATGAAAAATATTGCTTCCAAGCTGGCATTTCAAGTAGGCCTTCAGTTCTCAAGCTCCATGAGGCCCACTCCTTCTGGGTGGGAAGTATGTGATCCCATGGTGGATCATGTGGTCATGGTTCCACTCTCACAATTCCTTCACTGTGAAGTGAGTCCACTGGTCCGATGCTATGTTGTGTGGAATTCCATGGCTGTGAATCAGGCATTCCAGAAACCCCTGGGTGTGGTGCTGGCTGAGGTTTCAAGTGAAGGAAAGGCAAACCCATACCAGGAATAGATATAATAAGTATCTGTTCCTGAGAAGAAAAACCACTGACCCCTGCAGTACTGAAGCGGCCTAATGTAGCCACCAACTGGCTGATGTCCTTAACGAATAATGCCATATTGGATTCTCGACTTTGGTCTCTGTTCCTAGCAATTTAAACATTCCAAAGAGGCAATAGCTAGACTGGCCTTGCTAAATAGGAGGTCACGCTTTGGGCCTGTGTGTACTTCCTGCCATTCCACTCATTTGCCCACTGAGCCAGTTTTGGGGTAGTCAGTGACAAAGGCTAGATGACATTAATTGGCTGAGTCATTTTGTCTGTTTAGTTCAGTGACTATTCTGGAATAGATACTTTCTGGTGGGTATTAATGTGTAATAGAAAAACCTTTACACCTTGAGCCCATTCCCATCTGTCCATCCATATGTCTCTATCCCAGGTCTCCTTGTCTTCAATCTTCCAGTTCTTTGCCTTCCAGGCCCCGACTAGCTACCAGACCATTGGTACTTCTCCTCCTGCACATAGCGGATGACTGGATGCATCATTTGTAGCTTCACCCATTAGGAAGAAGTCACTCATCACTATCTTTCAAAGCCATCCTTTAGGGTGGCTGTAATGCAGATACCCTCCATTTTTGGCTTCCACTGAGCTGCCCCATTTGTAAAGTCAGTTTGAGTTTTTTTCCTCCTCTTTGAGCCAGATATATGGAATCCTCCCATTTGTCCTTAAATATGAGCTGGGAAAGGAGTGCTAATGCAATCTTGGTGCGTGACAGTAGACCTGAGCTGCCTGGTCATGCAGCTTATTCATGACTTCTGGTTCTGTACCATTTCAGTCTTAAAACTTACTGCTGTTGAGCCCACATGACCTTATAATGTAAGGTCAGTTGGTGCCACATAGTCCAACTTTCCATTTACAGGGCTCTCTAATATGCCAGGAACTACTTTTTAAATGGCTGCGTAATTTCCTGCTGTGGATGGCATGCCCTTGCTCCAGAATCCCAGAGGCCTGCGTTGTGATTCCCTCTGTGGCTCTTGCCATAAACTCCATATGGAATCTTTTCCCACCGACACCTCCAACTCCAGTGGCTGGATCATGTTGCCCAAACAGCAGAGCCGACTGCATTGCAGCCTGAACCTGCTGCAGATCCCCTTCCTGCTCCAAGCTTCACTCAAAGCTGTCAGCCTTTCATTTCAGCCGTTATATGGGCCAGAGCAGGATCCTTATGGATGTAATATACCGTCTCTAGAACTTAAGGAAGCCTACCAGGAGTTAAGTTATTTTCTTTGTTGTAAGGGATGCAAGAGGCAGTAATTTGCCTTTTACTTTGGAGGGGATATCCTGGAATGCCCCTGACCATTGGACCTCTAAAATGACTTTACTGAAATTGTAGGTCCCCGAATTTTCATAGAGTTTAACTTCCAACCTCTGGAGAGCATATTCTTGCCAAGGCCTCTAGCATATTAGCAAATTTTTGTTTGTCCTGCTAAACCAGCATGATGTCATCAATGTAATGGATCAGTATCATAATCTGCAGAATGTAAAGATGGTTCAGATATCTTCAGATCATATTATGACAGAGCAAGACACTTAACATACCCCTGTGGCAAAACGGTGAATGAGTGTTTTTGTCCATTGCACATGAATGTGAACATTTTTTTTTTAATTTTATTGTGCTTTAGGTGAAAGTTTACAGATCAAGTTACTTTCTCACTCAAAAATTTACACACATATTGTTTTATGACATCAGTTGCAATCCCTTCAATGTGACGGCACTCTCCCCCATTCCACCCCGGGTTCCCCATGTCCATTCGTCCAGTTTTCCTGTCCCTTCCTGCCTTCTTATCTTTGCTTTTTGGCAGGTGTTCCCCATTTGGTCTCATATGCTTGATTGAACTAAGAAGCATGTTCTTCGTGTGTGTTGTTGTTTGTTTTATAGTCCAGTCTAATCTTTGTCTGAAAAGTGTGCTTCAGGAGTGACTTCAGTTCTGAGGTAGCAGGGTATCCAGGGCCACAGTCTTGAGGGTGAACTATTTCTGATCCTCTTTTTTATTGAAATAGAAAAGAATGTTTTTACCAAATCAATGAACACATACCATGTACCTAAGGCCTTATTAATTTCCTCCAACCATGAAAACATTACCAGCACAACAGTGACAACTGGAGCTACCACTTGGTTGGGCTTGTACTAACCCAAAGTCATTCTCCACTTTTGGTAGGACCCAGACTGGAAAATTTAATGGAGATATGATGGAAAGCAGAACACTTTATGTATTTACTGGTGGCATAAAAAATTGGTTAATATCCAGAGTTCCGGCAAAATGGCGCCCTAGGCAGAAGCACCACGCCGTCCCTCCACAGCAAAGATCCGAAAAACTAAGCTGAACAGAGAATATAACAATCCTGAAACCCTAAAACATCAAATGAAGAGATAAAGAACACAGCCAAGCACCAAATGGAGTGAGAAAACTTGACAGAGAATGGACAGCGAGGAGAGATTCATGCAGAGGTACCCTACCAGCTAATGCAGCACGGATCCGCCATCTTGGACTCCTATCGGAGACCAGCAAACAGGGGGTACGAGAAAGCAGCCTCACGGAATGTCCAGCGGGAGACAAAACAACCGGTAATTTGCGATATACGCTTTCCCACCCCCCATCCTTCTTCACCCTGACTCGGCCTCCTCTGCTTCCCACGGCCACAATCCCTTGACCGGGAAACACCGCTGCTTGGATTCCACACACCCAAAAGGGTGGCTCTCTGAGTGCCATTTGTTGGCTGCTGGCAATGCTTTTTTCCACTTCTTTTGATTTCTTCCTTGCCTCTTGTCACCTCCCCCTCGTTTCGCTCGAGTACCTCGCTCCGTGCGCCATCTTTCCTTCTTCCTGAGGGGCTGCAGAGCTCCAGTAATTTGTGATATATGCGTTCCCACTCTTTACCCTTCTTCACCCACACTCAGCCCCCTCTGCTTCCCGTGGACACAGTCTCTTATCCAGAAACACCAGCCCACACTAGCTGGCTCTCTGAGTGCCATTTGTTGGCTGCTAGTGTTGCTTTTTCTTCCTGCTTCTTTTGATTTCTTACTTGCCTCTTGACACCTCCCCCTCCTTTCGCTCGAGTACCTGGCTCCATGTGCCATCTTTGCTTCTTCCTGAGGGGCTGTGGAGCTCCGTTTGAGTGTGGAGCTGCTTCCCAGTCTGGGCTGCCGTGCTGGTGGGATCCCAGGGCTTTTGTTCATTTGTTTGTTTTGAATTGTTTGTTTGTTTTCTTTTCCTTTTCTTGAGTTGGGAGCCCTTTCTGGCCAGGCGGAGCTGCGTGGCAAGGAGACCCCCCTCGGCTTCCACAGACATGCAGAGGGATCCCTGAGGGCATTTATTTTTCTGTTGGGTTTTGTTTTTTCTGTTTTTTGGGGGCCTTTCTTGTTCTTTTTTTTTTTTTAATTTCTTTTGTTTCCTTTTCCCTCTTTATCCCTTTTTCTCTTTCTGCATTACTCAGTTTCTCGTCTCTCTATACCTTCCTTCTCTTTCTGTTCCCTGAATACCTGGCATTGTAT
>NW_004444057.1:6025655-6042866 GCF_000243295.1 Trichechus manatus latirostris | reverse complement strand
TGGCTATGTGTATTTTCACCAAAAAAAAGGTTGAGAAGTTAGAGGGTTGATATGTTGTGGGGTTGTTAACCAATGTCATAAAACAACATGTGTAGTACTGTTTCATGAGAAACTATTTTTTCTGTAAGCCTTCACCTGAAGTACAATAAATAAATAAATTTAAAAAAAAATTGGCTAATATCCAAAAACAGAGCAGGGACTTTTTATTGAGGAGCCATCTTCATTCTCTGGCTCCTCCATTCTTGTCTTTTTCTGAGTATAGATGTTTAGCATCACTCTGATTGGCTGTCAGGCTATTCCGTACTTAGAGATATCTCTTAACCATCTTCATAATTCCCCATTGGTCAAGCCCCCTTGCCTACTCTTCCAACCTTGCTTGTCATTATAGTAACTGTGGTCTTCTGGCTTCAAGCATTTAAATACCACTACCTGGTTTCTATACTGGTGGGGAGGCGGGGGAGCAGTTAATGAGCTCAGCTCTGTGATCACCCTTCCCATCATCCCTGGCCTGCAGAGAAAAGCCATCACTTAACTTAACGATGCTGGTGCCATTCCATCAGCACATTCCATGGTACCACATGTGCAGCAACAAAACACACATATAATGACACATTTGAGAGGAAGACTTGAGGAATTGTAGGTCCTCTAGGCCTTTCTGTGGAACATAATTCTCAGGTGGGTCTTGTGGCCTTACATAATATATCCATCCCATTACATCTACCGAAAACCAAACCCACTGCTGTTGAGTCCATTCTGACTCATAGTGACCCCATAGGGTTTTCAAGGCTGTAAATCTCTATGGAAGCAGACTGCCACATCTTTCTTATGCTGACCCGCTGGTGGTTTCGAACTGCCAACCATTCGGTTAGCAGTGGATCGCTTTAACCACAGCACCGGCAGGGTTCCTTCCATTACACCTACTCCTCATTTATCAACTATCTTGTTATACAATATTTCACATTTATCACAATAGTAAAAAATCTACTATCCAACTAGTTTAGCATTAACGATGTATGTCTGGCAGTAACAAACGTCAAGTTGCAAGGTGAGAGTAATGCTGACTGTGATGGTTAAGGTTATGTGTCAACTTGGCTGAGCAATGATTCTCAGTGGTTTGGCAGTTATGTAATGAAGCAGTCATCCTCCATTTTGTGATCTGATGTGGTCATCCTCCATTTTTGCATAAGGCTGGTTTCCGCATAACGACCTGGTCTTTGGAAACTAGCCATGTCGATAAGTGAGGAGTGAGTGTATGCTCACTTTCCAAAGACTTTCATTCCTTCTTCTACCATCTGCCAAGGCAACTCAGGTATTTTGCACATTCCTCAGCATGAGCCATCACTTTCTCCAGGCTTCTAGGAGTAATTTTCCCCCATCTTTGGGATCTTTGCCAGGGTGTTAAATTCCGCATCCTGAGAAAGTTTTCCTAAGTCAATGAACTCTTGCTTATCCAGTCTTGTGTCTGGCTCCTTTAATCAAAGCAAAAGTGTAGGTAGGGAAAGCCTTCAGACAGAAAAGGAGGTCTGATACCACTGAGAGGGGGAAGGGAGATTAGGTAGGAAGAAACTCAGACTGCAATGAAGCTCTGAGAACATCTTGGTCAGGCCAATTGGGAGATCCCAAGCAGAGGTTGCCATGAGAGGAGTCTGGCATTGGCCCAGCTCCAGTAACTCTGTTGTCCTCATTCATTGGCTGGGGGCAGCCCAGGAAAAGCATAGCCTCACATGAGCACCATCTCAGATTAGAAGGCAGAGCAGCTAGAAACTACATGCCAGCTATGCTTCCCATAGTTAGTTTTCTCAAAGGGAGATATAAGCAGGGTACCTCCATGGCACCTGTAGCATTTATATTAACTTTACCCAAAGAATTTGGTCTTTGTCCCTGGTTCCTGAAACATAACCTCTGAAACCTTGGAATTTCCCCAGTGATTCCAATGTCTTTGATGAGGCCTCCAAACCACACCTGAAAGTTTATGCTAATAAGGTGTCTCAGGCGGGGGCTTGCCAGGCCAGAAATACTACCATATGACATCATTGACCTCAGGGGAGGTGGGCTTAGTCAATCAATCATAACTGTGTAATAAGGCCCCAATAAAAGCTCTGGAGATGGATTTCTGGTTGGTGAAAGACATCAATGCACGTGGGAGGGTAGCATTTCCTTTTAAGGGGGGACATAGAAGCTTCACATTGGGAACTTTTCCAGACCTCGTTCTATATAAAAACTCATTGCCCTCGAGTTGATTCTGGCTCATAGCAACCCTATAAGACAGGGTAGAACTACTCATAGGCTTTCCAAGGCTGTAATCTTTACAGAAACAGACTGCCACATCTTTCTACCGAGGAGCGGCTGGTAGGTTCGAACCGCCGACTTTTTGGTTAGCAGCCGAGTGCTTAACCACTGCGCCGTTCATCTGTATCCTTCTTGCTGTAATAAAACTATAATTGTAAGTATAGTGCCTTCTGTGAGTTCTGTGAGTCATTCTAGCAAATTATCAAATCCAAAGGAGTAGTGGGAGCCAGCAGGTCTAAAGTGAAGGAGCCCAGAGGGGCTACCAAACTTGTGGCTGTCATCCTAAAGGAATAGTGAGAAAACCCCAAGTATGTAATCAGCAGGTCAGAAGTGAGGGTGTCGTGGGGACTCTCAAGTTTGCAGCTGGCATCTAAAGTCTTGGGCAGACTTGGCAGTCTAGAGGACTGAGTCCCTTCATTATGCTATCTGACCTAGCTCTGGGTAGTAGGGTCAGAAGAAGTGCTGCATGTGCAGCTGGTGTCAAAACAAAAGTGAAACAGAATTGAGATGAATTGAATTGATCCTTACAATTTGATGTGAGAAGTGAAATTTTATTTTTCCATACAGCACCATACACATGCAGTACATATAATGACATATTTGAGAGGAGGACTCAACTGTGATACCCACATTACTGGGCACAAGAACTAAATCACCACCTTGGTATGGCTTGTACTCTGTTCAAAGCAAGGCTATATAGATTAAATGTGCAGAGATTTTATTAATAAAAATTATGATCTATCAAAAGGGGATATGTTACACCAGGTTACAGCTATTATTAAGAGGCAGTAAGAAGGGTTAGAGTGATAGTCAATTGTCTTTTTCTGGTGAAGAAATTAGAGACCCATGTGGCAATAAATCTCCAGGAACCACTTCAATCAAATATAGAAGAATGTCAGACCTGAACATTTATTTCTCATTTTTTCAAGTATTGTTTGCTATTCTCATATAAGATGCATGTGTAGTCTCTGAAAGGTACATGTTGTGACAGAGGCACAGAAAGCAATTCACTAAAGATACATACACACAATATTTCATCCTGCTTTTACCCTTCTCAAAGATATTCTTCTTTTGCATTTAATAACTTCTTTCTTCTGCAGGTGAAAGAATCTTAAAGCAGTTATAATATGGTTCTGGGAGAGGATAATTACAGGTGCAATGTGAAGATTGTATCTACATAGCAATAACACGAAGTGGAATGAGTTATTCATATTATCTGATCAGTATAGGCAGACACTCTGGCTAATGCAAGCTTCAAAGAGTTTGGGTGTTGTTCTTTTTAAGTGAAATTATTTGGATTAGGGGTCTTTTATCTTGTCTAATAAATCAGATAATCTACCCCATTTTGCTTTTACTTAGTCCATATTGATCTCTCCTTTTTCTAAAGTTCTTGGGAACTTAATATCCATACCTTTCGTTTAGCATACATTTACTTGTGCTAATAATAATTTATAAAAGCAAACTACCTTATATTACCACCTTATATGTTCCAGAGACTATGTTAATATTTAGATATACAAAAATTAACAGGCGCCCTGCCCTTGAGAAACTCACAGTGTAAATGACTGTGTAAACAAGTCATCATTATAAGACAATGTGCAAGCCCATAATTAAAGGCTGTTTTAGAAAAAAGGACAAAGCACTCAGGGGATATACAGTGAGCACATGAATAAATACTCTTTTGCGTGATCTTTTCTATTGACTGTCATATTGCCAGATCTTTAAAAAGAGCCCCCCATTTCTTTTCCAACACTGATAGTAAACACAGAACCTATCATGAAATCAGACATATACAGCAGGCACCATTATATACTTCTTTTCTTTAGTCATTCAACCAATATTGTCAGATTTAATTTTTGTGATCATTTCTATCAGTAATATCTTTAATGATATAAGAACCAAGAGGTATTTTATTTACTTGTAGGAGAAAAGACATAAGAGCATTCAGTATGACTAAAATCTACACAAAGTAGGATAGAAGTGTCCTGAAGATCAAAAGCAGAATGCTTCAGGGAGAGTTGGCACTCTCCTCTTCCAAATACTCATTCATTCATTTTTAAAATATTGCTTGGGCGGGGGGGTCTCATATGTGCCAGGCACTGCTCTAGGCACTGGGAATACAGCCTAAATGAATAAAACACCCTGTTTTTATGGGGCTTCTATTCTGATGGAAGAGATAAGCAATAAACAATAAATTATGTGTATGCTATGACAGATAGCAATAAATGTTGCAGAGAAAAATGAGTCAGAGAAAAGAAGCAGAGAGTGCTGGGGGTGGAGTGGATTGGACTTTTAATTAGGTTGGTCAGGGAAGGCATCTGACTAGAAGGTGACAGAAACAAAGACTTGACTCAACAAATGAGCCATGTAAATATGTAGGGCAAGAGTCTTTCAGGCAGAGGAGAAAACATATAAAAAAGGCCCTGAGAAGGGAGCATGTCTGAGGTATTCGAGAAAGAGTGAGGAGGTCACTGTGATGGGA
The DNA here is from genome assembly GCF_000243295.1 of Trichechus manatus latirostris. Classification (NCBI taxonomy): domain Eukaryota; kingdom Metazoa; phylum Chordata; class Mammalia; order Sirenia; family Trichechidae; genus Trichechus; species Trichechus manatus. Next base: position 6,038,095 of record NW_004444057.1, on the reverse strand, counting down.
GCAGAGTGACATAGGAGGCAGTGAGAAATGTAGCCAGAGAAGTAGTGGGGTTCCCAACTGTCTTGGGCCCTGTGGGCCCTTATAAAGACTTTGACTTTGACAATGAGTGAGATGGAGGTCATTGGAGAATTTTGAGTTTGAGGAGTGACATGATCTGACTTACACTTTAAGTCAAAGAAAAATGTGGAGAAAATGCTTTAGAGGAACAAGGGGAGAAGGTGAAACACAATCATTTCTGCATATATTTTGAAGGTGAAGCTAACCAGATTTGCTGAGGGATTGGATGTTTGATGGGAATGAAAGAAAAGAGACAAATATGACTGTATGATTTTGACCTGGGCAATTAGAAGATTAGAGTTGTCATTTAGTGACCTGGGGAAGTCTACGCTAGGAGCAGATTTAGGGAGGAGGATGAGAAATTTTGTTTCGGACATATTAATTTGATATGTCTATTAGAATCCAAGTGGAGATGTGGGGGTCATCAGCTGCTTATACAAGTCAGGAGTTCGAGAAGAGAATAGGACTAGAGATATATATGTGGGAGTCATCATTCACTAGATGGTTTTAAGTCATGGACATTGGAGTGAATATAGAAAGAAAAGACATCTAAGGCCTGAGCTCTGGGCCCACCTATGTTTAGAAGCCATGGAGTAGAGGTTGATCAGCCAATGAGGTAGGACAACAAGTGTCTTGAAAAACAAGTGAGGAAAACAGTCCAAACAGAATGGAATATCATCAGTGTCAAATGCTGCTGAGAAGTCAAGACATTGAGTGAAAACTAATTAGCCAATGGATCTAGAAACCTGGAGGTCATGAGTGATCTCGACAAGAGCCGTTCCAGTGGACTGAGCATCAGCTGAAAGTGGGGATAGGAAGAGATGTTGGGGCAACCTCAGTAAGCGTGGTGAGCTTTTATATTATCTTTTTCTTGACCCTTTGATTTTATTTTTAACCCAAGTCCATGCATTTAATATGTGTGGAGGACAAAAAACAGAGGGAGATTCTGAAATTAAACTTGTCTCTACTAGGGACAACAAACCCAATCTTAGTTTACAAAGTACCTCTGTAAGATAATAAAGTCATTATGACCAAATCAATTCCTCAAAGAGAATAGACCTCAATAGACCACATAATTCCAATCTCCATGTTTTCTGAACTAAAGGTCTGACAAAGGTTTTTTCTTTAGTTTTACATGAACACATGTATTGAAAATAGAAAAGTTACTTAAAATCATGGGTTTCAGAAAATCTGAGGCATAGGATAACTCTACATGTAGCTCATCCTCTTGCCTTTAGGCATAATTACATCTGAATCTTTGCAAATATTTGACAGTTAATAATGGTTTTTAACCTACTAGCATTTAATAACAGCTACTGTGTATAAAGTGATGTACTGAGCATTGTTCTATATCAGGATCTCCCATCACACTGCATCATTAGAAAGCTCTAACTCAATTCTCCTGGAGCAGATTAAGTCTTGGCATTATGGGTTGAAATGTGTCCCCTCAAAATATATGTTGAAGTCCTAACCTCTGTACCTGTGAATGAGATCCTGTTTGGAAATAAGGGGGTTTCTTTAGTTATATTGGAGCCCTGATGGTACAGTGGTTACAGTGATCAACTGCTAACCAAAAGATGGGCGGTTTGAAACCACCAGTGGCCCAGCAGGAGAAAGATGTGGCGGTCAGCTTCCACAGAGATTTACAGTGTCGGAAATCCTATGGTGTCTCTGAGTCAGAATCAACTTGACGGCAGTGGGTTTTGTTAACTTAATGAAGTCGTATAGGAGTAGGATTGGTCCTAAACCTAATCCCTTCTGAGTACTGTCTTATAAAGAGAGTACAGACACAGAGAGACAGATACATATAGGGGGAGATGCCACGTGACAAATGAAGGCAGATGCATCTATGAACAGCAAAGGAACGCCAACAATTGCCGGCAGTCACCAGAAACTAGGAGAGCAGCTCACAGAAGGAATCAACATGACTGAGACCCTTAGTTGAACTTTTAGCATCCAGATATGTGAGACAATACATTTTTGTTCTTTAAAGCCACTCACTTTATGGTATTTTGTTATGGCAGCCCTAGGAGACTAAGACACTTGGTATGAGACATTTTGATGACTTTGGGGTCTTTTATGAGCCTAAAAATAAATCTTTAATGTTTATTTTATCTTATTACTAAGAAATGTGTCTAAATGAAGTCCTGCCTCCAATCACAAGTCTTACCCCATTGCTCTCCCTATCCTTTGCATCAAAATACACTGCTTTGGTTTGCCCATGTTCTTTCTCAGCATGCTTGCTAGACAGGGAGAAACAAGAGAAGGTCAGCATAGGTATGGCATGATGGTCTTTTGAATACGATCCATCTCTCCTTGGGGTGAAGTGATTACCATTCCTGTAATTTGTCTCCATTAGTCCCTTTCTCCAGTCTGACAGCCATTTTTACCTCTCTTGTCTAGTCTTGTCAAATACAATGTGTTACAGAATTTCAGGAAAAGTCTGGCCCAATTTCATAACAATTTGATTACCCTGCAGTTTTTACAAGTTCAATTTCTCCTTAAAAATTCCAAGACATTTCCTTTTTTCTCTTAAAAACTTCACTGCCCTAGCAGAATATTGCCTTTCAAGATGTCCTTCCTAGCAAACATATTGTTTTCCATGTATAGTTATAGTTTTCATGTTCATTTTCCTCTTCAGTGAATTGCTTTCCAGAATCTCCTTTCCTCTTCCCTGTAATTAGTGTCACAAACTAGTTGTAAGGACCAACATTACCAGAGAGAAAGAAGCCATACCAGCATATTGCATGTTCTTAAAGGAAAATATTCCAGCATATGAGTTTACAATATTCATATAAGAAGTTATTCCCCACACAAGAAAGTAAGAAATAAATACATTGGAAAGTTTGCTTCCTTTACAGACATTCATTTATTCAACAGTTATTTAAGGAGCAGCTACTATATGCAAGATATGTAGACCCTGTGGAATACAGAGATGACTCTGACACAGATCCTACCCTGGAGGAACTTAAGAGTCTAGAGGGGAGAAATCCAGTCAAACCAGTTGTGGTCAAGTTGATTCTGACTCATAGTGACCCCATGTGTATCAGAATAGAGCTGTACCCCCTAGGGTTTTCAATGGCTGACTTTTCCAGAAGTAGATCGTTGGGTCTTTCTTCCACCCAGAGGCACCTGAGCGGACTCCAGCCTCCAACCTTTTGTTTAGCAGTCGAGCATGTTAACTGTTTGCACCACCAAAGTGTTGTCGAGTACAAATTAGGGAAAGATTCTTTCCGGGCTGTGAAGAGGTAGCATTTGAATGGCTCTTGAAGAATAGGTGTGGTTTGGAGTGGAGTTTAGAGGGCTGAAATGAAAGTGAGGGCAAATTCCAGAGGAGAGGCCTGTGTGGGCATAAGACAGGATCCAGGAGGGCATAGAGTTTGTGCAGGGAGCCAGGGATTGCTTGGTAGGGTGCATGAAGGGGAGTGGGAGAAGATAAATTTGGAAAGGCAACTTAGAACTAGGCCTTGCAAAGCCCAGAATGCCAGGAGGAGGAATACGGACTTTATTCCTTAGGCAATGAGAATCCTCCAGGAGATTTTTGAGCAGAAGAAAAGAAGGTGTATAGGATGGACTGGAGTGAGGCAATACTAGAAAAGGGAGCCAATTACAGGGCTTTTGTAATAATAGGCTGGGCCTTGATGTAGTGGGATAGCAGGACCCTAGAATTAGAATTAGAAGAGAAGAAAATAGAGAGAAGGAGGAAGAGTTCAAAAATATTTCATAGATAGAATTGATAGCACTTGGCATCAGATTGAATGTGGAGGTGTTGGGGAGAGAGGAGCCAGAGCACTTACGAATGGCTGACTGGGATGAAGAAATGAGGATTACAGAAGGAGGTAAGAGTTGAGCGAGGTGGGGAAATGCATGTGGGAGAGGCTCTAGAAGATGCTTACGTGACTGTTGGAGAAATGAAATAGTATTTAAGAAAGTTCAGAGCTGGAGGTACAAACAAATTTGGAAATCATCTGCACAAATGTGACACCCAAAGTCATGACTGTGGACGAGATTTTTAATTGCGAAAGAGCCACAATTACTGTCTATACATCACAAAGTCAAATGGTGTTTTGCTAATTACCCACTTAGTTTGATGAATGTAGACAGCCAATATCAGATCATTACAGTCTAGGTACTCTGCAGAGTGAATGGCCCAGTTTTGCAGTTCACATCAATCAAATTAAACAAATAATTGTCAAATCTGCCCTTGGCTTTGTGCTATGTCAATATCGCCAGTGGGTACATGCTTAAATTGAAATTGAAAGCCTGATTCAAGACCCTAAAGTCAGCCAGGGCCAGATCTCAAGTAATCTCAACTATCACTTGGCCATAATCCTTTACACCAAGGTCCCGCTGTGCAGTTTACAGAGCAATTTCTATGAACAGTACATCCTTTAAATGAGAGTCCTATAGGTAGGTTTCTTTCTATTTTGCAGATGCAGAAACGTAAACTCAGAGAGGTGGTAAATTACTCAGGGTCATATGGGTAGTAATAGGCGGAGGCACAACCAGCAACCGAGGCTTCAGACTCTTTAATAAATGGAGTTTTGGGGTTTTCCCCCTTTACTAAACTATACTGCATGAACTTTAAAAAAAAAAAAAAAAAAGAACGTTATGATCATGACTAATTAGCTCATCTGAATGGAGCAGGATATTATTTGTGCTTGTGGTCGACTTATTACCCCTTGTGGTCACTTCTTTTGCCATCTCAGTGTTACACCACTGGTACTGATTGGGTGGTATTGATTGGGTCTGAGGAGCGTTCTTCCAAAACCAAACCAAACCCATTGCCGTCGAGTCGATTCCGACTCATAGTGACCCTACAGAACAGAGTAGAACTACCCCATAGGGTTTCCAAGGCTGTAATCTTTATGGAAGCAGATTGCCAGTTTTCTCCCATGAAGTGACTAGTAGGTCTGAATCGCTGACTTTTCAGCCAAGTGCTTAGCCACTGCACCACCACCCCTTTGTTTGTCCTGCTCCCTTCTCTTCCCTGCTCTACTCTTCTCCCCAGAAAGTTCTTGTTTGTTTTTTATACTGATTGGTTTAGCTATCTCTTTGTTTCAATGCTTCCTTTCAAATCATGCCTTGGGGGCCTCATGTTTGCTAAATAAAAGGCTATTTACTCTAGAGAGAAATTATGCTACTTCCTCACAGGCAGAAATTGCTGCAGCCACATGTGGTTTTAAATAGTAATTTCTTTATTTCTGCTATAAGACCCAGAAATAGGGTGTGCATTTGGAGGGGCAAGATGATTATAGTTACAGTGTGTTGGCTGATTCCGGAATTCATTGCCACCCAAGGAGATTGACAGTATTCATATGTCCCCCCAAGAAACTGTGTATTAATTGAAAGTATGTAACTTTGTGCTAATCGAAAGTATATAAAAATTCTGGAATTCTTCTGGTCCTGGTGAATTCATTGTGGGTCCTTTTCACTTTTCCTGCTTCCTCATCCTTTCATCCCACTCCACCTCCATCCCTTCTGATACATGCACACACACAGGATAAGAAAAAGGGGCACTCTTTTTATTTAGTAGTCAACAGTTTTGCTGACCTTGAGGCACAGTGAAGATGTTTCCGATTCCTCATGTCTGGTGGCGTGGATTTCTAACTTTACCAGCACCTACACATACATAGGAGCCCTGGTGGCACAGTGGTTAAGAGCTACGGCTGCAACCCAAAGGTCAGCAGTTCAAATCCACCAGCTGCTCCTTGGAAACCCCATGGAGCAGTTCTACTCTTGTAGAATGAGTCAAAGTCCACAGAATAATTCTACAGCAGTGTAGCCTTGTATATCTGTGAATTTCATAGACTTAGAGACAAACTCCGTTTATAGGGTCGCTATGAATCGTAATTGACTTGACAACAATAAGTTTTTTACACATATCTAAGACAGCAGTGGTGTTTCAGTGGTAGAATTCTTACCTTCCATGCAGGAGACCCAGGTACAATTCCTGGTCAACGTACCTCATGTGCAGCCACCACCCATCTGACTAAGACAGGATAGTATAAAGGCCTCGCGATCTACTTCTGAAAATCAGCCAGTGAAAACCGTATGGATCACAACAGTCCAATCCACAATCAATCTTGGGGATGGTGCAGGACTATTCTATCATGCATAGGGTCTCTGCGAGTTGGGCCTGACTCATTAGCAACTAACAACAACACACATATATAACAAAGGCAATGGGAAAGAGTTTTAGCATCGCAATTGTGTCTCTAGGAATGATTGGGTCAAGGCTGCCACAAGTAGTTTGCAAGCAGTGGCTTACCTAAAGGCTGGTGGTTCGAATACACCCAGCAGCTCTAGGGAAGAAAAGTCCTAGCAATCTCCTTCTGTAAAGATTACAGTCAGGAAAACTCTACAGAGCAGTTCGACTCTGTTTAACACATGTGGTCACCATGAGTCAGGGGACAACTCACCAGCAGCTAACAACAACAAGGACTATAGACTTCTGGCTCTGCTCTCTGCGGCAGAAAGACTTTATCAGGAACCAGTGAGGGGCTCAAGCAACCTGGCCATAGCTAGCCCAGCTGAAAAAACAAAATACAAATCCGCTGCTGTCGAGTCAATTCCGACTCATAGCGACCCTATAGGAGAAAGTTGCCCCATACTGTTCCCAAGGAGCACCTGGTGGGTTCAGACTGCTGATCTTTTGGTTAGCAGCCAAGCTCTTAACCTTTATGCCACCAGGCTTTCAGAGCCCAGCTGAGTGCAAACAAAAATTAAAAAGAAAGATCCTCTTGTCCTCACAAGAGCAACAATGAAGATCCCAGGCCTTGAGGCACAGCAGTTTTGCTTCATTTTTATGACATCAGGTGAGTGGTTTTTATCTTCTCTAGCAGCAGCAGCAGTAGCATTGATAAGAGCAGAGTGGCAGCCTGGGATCAGCAACTCTGTGAAAGTGAAGGGACACAAAGCTACAAGTCTGGGCTCAGCAAACAGTGACGAGAGGTAATTGTGGACATATGTGAGCACCCCTGGGGATGGGGGTCCATAAAAGATTGGACTTCCTAGAATCAACAAGAAGCCAGTCGAATGAGGTTTTGCTGGCTGCTATTAATATTTGGGGTTTAATATGATTTGACTGCATTTGCAATCAGCAGCTGCTAAATCCTGAGGCACTTGGATTACATGACTGTAAACGGCTTTTGTCTCTAAGTCTATGAAATTCACAGATATACAAGGCTGCACTGCTGTAGAATTATTCTGTGGACTTTGACTCATTCTACTGGCAAAGATTTTCCAGAATGCTACTAGAGAAATTTCCATGCAAATTATTGGAAGGAGAATAGTTGATAATATCTGAACACCACCTCTATTATGTTAAGTGTTCTCCTACATTCCCTCATTAAATTTCTACCATGGTGCTATGAGATAGGTAATATTGTCTACATTTTAGAGATGAGAAAAGAGACTTTAAATAATTTAAGGTCAGACAACTAGTGAACACTGAAACTAGTAACACTGAAACATTGAAACTGCTTAATTGAAGATATGAAAATAAACACTAAACTAGCCAGCCAGCCAGTTGGTATTCAACTGATTCCAACTGGTGGTGATCATGTGTGTCAGAGTAGAACTGTGCCCTACAGGGTTTCAAATGGTTGATTTTTTGTAACTAGATCATCAGGCCTTTCTTCTGAGAAGCTTCTGGGTGGACTTGAACCTCCAACCTTTCGGGTAACAGTTGAGCGCATTAATCATTTGTACAACCCAGGGACTCCAAACACTAAACTAGGACAACCAAAAGATTCTGGAACATACCTCTGACACCCTTTGTCATAGAGCAATTTCGCTAGAAGCAAAATTTGAGATGAGGATTTATATGAAGCGATTTAGTGAGGAAGTTCTCCCAGAGGACACTATAAGGGGGTGAGTGGAGCAGGACTGGGAAGGGCAGGAAATCAAGCAAGAGCGTGATCTCAGCTAAAGATCCACAGGGAGTAACTTCAGTCTGATTCTGCAGGGGAGCTCTGGAGTATAAACTATACCTCAGAGCCATCCAACTAGAGGCACTCCCACACCTGTCAGTCAGGACAAACCAAACCAAACCAGCTGCCTTCCAGTCAATTCTGACTCATGTTGACCCCATGTATGTCAGAGTAGAACTATGCTCCATAGGCTTTTCAGTGGCTGTGATCTTTCAGAAGTAGATCCCCAGGTTTTTCTTCCAAGTCAATTTTTCAGGTTTCTGTGAGGGGAACAAATGTGTAGTCAGCAAGGCAACCTGATGTGGCCAAATGACCCTAAAGATGAGGTGCGCTTCTCCATGTAACACCCCCATCCCACTGACTGGCTCTGAGACCCTCCACAAGTCACTTAACCATGGTGCTCCTCAGTTCTTTAAGTGGAATTAGCAAATGAGATGATGTCTGTAAAAGTGCTTTGTAAATGGTCAGCGTGATATAAATATTAGTTATTATTGTGTTAGGCTGTATGTGGATTAAACAGAGAGAATCTTATATTTCCACTTAAACGGACTGCATATGTATGAGTAGCATGGACAGGGTTAGATGTAAACTTCAGGGAAATGGAGTTTTTTTGTTTTTTGTTTTAATGCACAAAGAAGCCTGACTCTGCCTGCTCACTAACATCTCTATCCAAGCCATCATCCAGCTGGAGATTAAACGGATTTGGAAAGATAGCAGCCTTGAGCTTCAGGAAATCCTAGCTTACAATAACAGAAACCATCTAGTCCCTCTGATGGCATGGGCCTCATGTCCCTCTCTGCCCTGGAGGGCCCTGCACCTCACTCCTCTCACATACCCCGTGGCCCTGGTGCTCCCTGTGGAAACTGTGTTTAGCAATCCAGCACCCCACGAGAATATGACATGACAAACATGTGCACAGGAAGGTGCAAATGACATAATGGAATTAACAGAGAAGAAATACAACCAGAATGCTCCTCAGAAGTGAGGATGGCGAGACTCCAGCTCACTTACTTTGAACAAAGTCATCAGGAAAGACCAATTGTTAGTAAAGGACATCATTCTTGATAAAGCAGAGGGTCAGCAAAAATGAGAGAAACCCTCAATGACATGGATTGACACAATAGCCACAACGACATACCAATGATCACAAAGATGGCACAGGACTGCACAATGTTTCGTTCTGTTATACATAAAGTCTCCATGAGTAGGAGCCAACTAGATGGCAAGTAACAATTACAACAATAACCACTGGGCACAGCCTTAATTCAAAGGAATAGCTCTCAAATGTTGGTGAAAAGCTAGTTGGGTAGCATAGGGTAGAGAGTTGGGGACCCAGAACAATAGTCTGGAAATCACACCTGAGATAGGATTTGAAGTGGAATAAAGGTAGCATTGTTTATAAAGAGAATGTTCCTTTTGAGATTGACTTCCCAATGCAGGGCACAAGGGGCCTCAGTTATCACAGAATGTTTCTCGACTACCTTTTGGGCAACCAAATAAATAAAGAATAGACTTTGGGATCAGAACAACCTGAGTTTTACTCCTGGCTCCAGCATTTACCAGGAGCTCTGGTAGTGTAGTGGTTAAAAGCTCAACTGCTAACTAAAAGATAGGCAGTTCAAATCCACCAGTCACTCCCTGGAAACCTTATGGGGCAGTTCTACTCTGTCTTAAAAGGTTGCTATGAGTCGGAACTGACTCAATATCACCTAACAACGACAACCAGAATTTAATAGCTATGTGACCTTGAGCATTGTCTGAACCTCAGTTTTCTCATCTGTGAAATGGGGTAAGAGTACCTCCCTCATGAGGTTACTGTGAGAATATAATGAATGTAAAATTCTTAGCACAGTTCCTGCTAAACAGCTGACATTCAACAAATGTTATCAGTGAAATGAATAACAACATGCAAAGGGCCTAGACCAATGCCTATCACATAATAAAAACATTATAATCCGTTATTATTATTATTATGCCCCTCAGAGAGCATTTCAGTGATTTGCACTTGGTAGGCACCCAATAAATACTGATTAAATTAATGAGTACACAAACAGTTGTAGCCAACAGGCTTCTTAAGACCACAGAGCAAAAAGAATACTTCTGAATCCCATTCCTAAAGAATCCCTTACAACCTAAACCCATTGCCGTCGAGTCAATTCCAACTCATAGTGACCCTATAGGACAGAGTAGAGCTGCCCCATAGGGTTTTCAAGGAGCAGCTGGTGGATTCAAACTGCCAACCATTTGGTTAGTAGCCAAGCTGTTAACTGCTATGCCACTAGGGCTCCCCTTATCTCCTAAACATCTTATAAATAGCCCCTTATACCTCAGTTCAGTTTTCACGTGCCATGCCTTCGTCAGGGTAGGTCTTCACTCCTCAGCCCAGAGAAGCAGAGCCATTGATCAGGGGGTAACTCACGCAGACTTCCTAAGTGAGGGGCTAGACGTGTGGCCAGTGCCGTAAGCAGGGCCTTGAGTCACCAACAGTTTCTGCCTGGAATTGGGCCAAGAAGGGGTTGTTCTAATGTTCCTGGCTCTAAAGTCAAGTATCAGAAGTGGGAAATCACAGATGTTTGTGTGTGTAGAGATGACACCTATTTTGACTTTGTCATACCTAATATGGAACCATTAGGTAAAAACACCTGTCCATGTCAGTGAGAAAGGTGCAGAAATACAGGACACTGCCAGTATCACAACACTGTGTTTTAATGGTCTCTTTACAACTACTCCCATCATTTGCAGACAGCCTGTCCTTTGTAGATTTTGAAGGGGCAGAAGAAGGTGGATTGACCTATTCAGGCAGCTGCTCCCAGAGGAGCCAGGCCTGATGAAAACCAGAGCAGAGAACCTGGGAAAGGGATAAGAGCGGCGTCAGTGGTTCATCACTCCATAAAGAGGTTGTGTTGCTAGCATCCTCTTGCACACAGAGAAAGAATAGTATTGCTTGAAGTCCAATTTCAAGCAGATGTTACAAGGGGCATAGCTGAAGAATCCTAGGAAATAACAATCTCTTCAGGGAGGAAGAAAAGAAAGATGATATTTACTGAATACCTACATGACAATAACAATTGTCACTTATTGAGGACATATGCCAGGCTCTATGCAAAACTTTCACCACCTCTTGTCAGTTCTTTGTACTGTGGTGGCTTACACACTGCTATGATACTGGAAGCTATGCCACCAGTATTTCAAATACCAGCAGGGTCATCCTCGGTGGACAGGTTTCAACAGAATGTCCAGACTAGAAAGAAAGGCCTGGTGATCTACTGCCAAAAATTTCCTCATCAAAACCCTACGGATCACAGATTATTGTTTGAGACTCTCTGACTCACTTACTTTGGGCATGTCATCCAGAAAGACCAATTGCTGGAGAAGGACATTATGTTTGATAAAGTGGAGGGCTAGCAAAAGCAAGGAAAACCCTCAATGAGATGGATTGACACAATAGCTGTAATAACGGACTCAAACATACCAATGATCATGAAGATGGCACAGGACCAGGCAATGTTTCATTCTGTTACACATGAGGTTGCCATGAGTCGGAGCCAACTCGATGGCCACTAACAACAACAATGTGCAAAACTTATCTATCTATACAATAACCTTATAATAGGTACTTTGATTCCCATTTAACTGATGAGGATTTTAGCATGAGTCTACCATGAGGAACATAGCTAGTAAATGGTAAATACAGAATCTGAATTCGTTCTGTTTGACTCAAAAGCCTGTTGTTCCCACCATATAACATTGCCTCCAAAAGCTAAAGGACAGTGCAAAGAGATGAGGCTAAGAGTGACATGCACATCACTATTTATAGACTACTTACATGTCTAGGACATATTGGTAGGTGGTTTACTTAGAAACCTGCTTTGAAATGCATAATAGGAGTAAGTCCTGTAGTTGTGGATTAATTTACATTTTGTTCCTTTATTACTGTAGAAAATTTCTCTAAGCAACAGAAAAGTGTATAATACGCCTCTGCACGGGCATATACCTGCCCTGGCTAATTATTCAAGACATTGTTCAAAGCTATTCTCCTAATTAACACTGTGCACTGCCTATGCCAGAACACGAACCCAGTGTCTCTCACAGTCTGTAATCCATCTGGTCTCCAGGCCCACGCTGCCAGTGTCAGTATGGCTGCCGTCCACACCACCACCTCGCCTCCTGCATGGGGGGGCAGGGGGCGGGGAGCCACAGTGGATAATGTATCAGTAATGTTCAGCCAATTCCCTGGACTCTGTTGACATGCATGGCCAGTTTTCTCTCATGATTAATTACACTCACTTTTGCAGGAGGATTAATACACTTTTCTGGAGAGCTTTTCTGATTTTCTGCTATTAAAAAGCAAATCTCTGCAGATGATATGATACTATACATAGAAAACCCTAAAGACTCCACAAGAAATCTACTGGAACTAATAGAAAGATTCAGCAGAGTAGCAGGATA